>NC_045155.1:5883888-5901388 GCF_900700415.2 Clupea harengus | reverse complement strand
CTGATGTGCTCAATGGAAAACACTACTATGAAATGGGAAAACACCAGTATGAAGGCCTTATCAGGAGCATTATGCCTTTTCATGATCAGTGTTACTGTACGCTTACTCCTGTAGTAAAATATAACTGTATGATGTTTTTACTCAAATATAAAACAACACACAAATATACAGTAACTTAAAACTTAAATATTTCTTCATTTTTTCCAAAAGTGCTGTAGCCTATACATCACAGCAAACACAACTGAATGTGTAAATGTGCACAGAACAAACAATAGGATATAGGCCAGTACAGAAAAATGTCAAATAAAAAAGGACAAAAAACTAGTCTGCATTCTGTTCTAGCTCAAGACAATTTTGACAATATTGTATCAGAAATAGACCTACACAGTGTTGTAAAACACTTGAAAATAACATTGGATTCGATTACAATACAGTACAGTAATGTGTCAGTGCTGATAGGACGCAATCAGTTGTGGAAATGTATATGACTTACTTGCACATAGTCATAGCATAATGGTTTGACTCTGTCGGAATTTCTGACAAAAGGCACCCTATACACCTGCTTCATTCTCAAGGTGTTCCGCCTTAGAACACAGTCCACTGTGGCTAGGCTCACTGTATTGATGTTTAGGAATACGTCTTGGTCATCAATGGTTGCACTTTGTATTTGTTTACAGTAATTTTACAAATACAGTACAATGTAAAATACTCTAAATACAAGAATACTATGCTCCTGATAAGGCATTCAAACTAGTGTTTTCCTGTCATAGTAGTGTTTCTTACCCATTCTCTCTTCTGAATGTCCGGAGAATGGATGCAACTGAGAAGTAGGCTTATGTTTGGTTGAACCCTCTAGCCAGCCTCCTGCATGGTCAAACCATGGTTGACCACATGGTCGACCACAGTGGCCTGAATCTCATCAGAGATAATGGCTCTCCTTGCTCTTCCTCTTCATCCTTTTCCTCCTCTTCCTACTCCCCCTCTTACTCTCACTCCTCTGCCTCTCTGATCACTTCTCACTTCAATGTTGGCATAAATTGTTCTCCAAACCAGGAGCTAAAACTTTGATTTCAAATTGCACAACAGCTTTGGAAATGGAAGTTTTGCCATTTGAATAGTAGTGTATTCTGTCTGAAAACAAGGAGGTTTTGGCATTGATGAAGTGTGCAAAGTAGAGAGGATGGTGTTTAGTGTTTTGAAGAAAGTGTGGTTAACAATTGAAATCTGTGTTTAAAGCAGATAATTGTGTGTTGTGTTTTGAAGAAAGTGTGGCTAACAATTGAAATCTGTGTCTAAAGCAGATAATTGTGCTTATAGTTTAGCAGAATTGGTTTAGGGAGTTGGCACATGAGTTACAGGTTGTGGTCATTGTGTCATAAGTTCCAGTTTTTGTGTGTAATCAATCGAGAAAAACTGTCAGTGACGAGGCTATGAGGAAATGGGTGTGTGTGTGACACTTCACTTCCTTGTCTGTCATATTGAGGTCAAACTCCGTGGCCACAAATGGAGACGCTCATTCGATTTCATCACCGTCTCCAGCTCCCTGCTCGTCCTTATTCTGTTTCGCAAGACAAACATGCAGCGATGGCGACGCGGTGACACCTCTAACTTTGACCAACCCCCCCCCCCCCCCCCCCCAATTCTGAGTCCAGCATTCTCACTTGGTGTCAGATTCAGCAGCTTGCTTCTCACGGCTCGTGTGGCTATCCCTTCTGTGTGTGCCCACTCAGAACCACTCCCATAGTGTTCACGCACACAGACAAACCAAGGGGCTCGGGCCGAGACAAACTTCAATCACCAGAATCACACACTGTCCATTTAACCCAACAGAGCAGTGATAGCGTCCGACTCAGAACCGGATTAGAACCAGACTGCGACCGGACCCGGGCCTTGACATGTCCCCCCCCCATCCCCCCCCATAGTCAGCTGCTCTGGGTCAGGTGCCAGGCCTCAGACAAAAGAGGATAAAACAATGTGGGATTGTGGCTGTGGGGTTCCACGGGGCCACTTAACATTCCTGGCTAATCACGCCAGCCCATGTGTCTGTTTCTAATGAGTCCATTTCCTCCTCACATGTTATCTGTTTGCCGCTGGCCCAGTCACTTTAGGCTTATCATCTACCTTTCATTTGCCATCGGTGTGGTCACAAGCCTTCTACAAAAGCAAACAGTCACTGAACTGCCTTTCAAATGGGACAAGATTAATGCATTCCAAAAATATTATTCAAACATGTGCATTGTTAATCCTATGGCCTACATTTGTAGGGATAGGTAGCGTTAGGATTTTATCAATACTACTACTCTATTCGATACTCCTTATCTGTTCAGGTCTTTATCGATACTCCTATCGTTTTTGTTTCATTACTAAATAATGATCAGAACAGGATTATACAGAAACAGAAATATAACTAAATGTTGTTTCTAGAGCAACAAGAGGAATGTTTACAACAGCAAAGTCACTATAGAAATTCAATAATATAAATCTAAAATGTCAGTAAATTAAATCATATTCCTGACCTCAAAATACCACGTGAATTTTAGAAATACTGCAAAGCACAGACATCTGTCGCTATCAGTCATTCCTCCTGTCCTCTGTCCTCCTGTCCTCCTGTCCTCCACCCTCTGTCCTCCACCCTCTGTCCAGCAGCTAAGATACAGATTTTATGAAACGTGGCAAACTGAGCTAAACAGTTAACAATTCCCTATTAGCTGTGCTAGCGCACTGTGCTTGTGTTACGTAAACATAGAGGCAGTGGATGAGAGACTGCAGACAGAGCAGATTTAAATATCATTTTTTACATGTTTATGCTTGTTGAACAGGTGTATTGGATTTTATTTGCAAAGTGAAGTTTTATCACACCTACTTACAGTAATGAGCATAGCTGTCGTCAACTCGAGTGATCTACACTTCACCTGGTTCACTTCACTGTGTTCACTGACTTCGCTCTGTGTGTGTGTGTGTGTGTGTGTGTGTGTGTGTGTGTGTATGTGTGTGTGTGTGTGTGTGTGTGTGTGTGTGTGTTGTGTGTGTGTGTGTGTGTGTGTGTGTGTGTGTGTGTGTATGGAGGAGCTCAGCCCTGACACCGAGTGCAGGGGAGAGGCTGCAGCGTGATAATAAATGACACCAAAATGTTGAAAAGTACCAATAAAAGGGCTGGTTAAGGACTGTAAGACTGTATTTGGACATTTTTGACTGATTGCTCTTCCAGTCGCCAGTTATTGTCTCTAGCTCTGATTGGGGAACTGTTTTATTGTTAATAGCCTTGTCAGTGTTATAAGTGCCACCTTTATGCTCTGGGCCTTGACTAAAGTTCTCTACCCCCCCCCCTCCTTCACCTCTCTCTCTCTCTCTATCTCTCTCTCTCTCTCTCTCTCTCTCTCTCTCTCTATCTGACTGTAGTGAATGAGTACCTGTTTATGGTCCAGGCCCGTGGGATCCAGCTCCGGCAGAATGTGCGGAACATCGGAGCGCAAGTTATAGAACAGGTGGTGCGAGGAGCCTACAGCGGGATCAATGGCACAGGTAACAGTCGGGCGTGTGAGAGAGAGAGGGAGAGAGAGAGAAGAGGGAGATACGTTTTTCCAGTGTTTACCTGTGACTCATTGCTATTGTTAAACTGGGGCTGACTGACTGACTAATGTAGATAGTGAGGCACAAGGTCAGGAGGTGAGAAGAGGAATGAAGTTGGGCAGTGTTTGGCTATGTGACATATTAGCCATAAAATCAATAAAGGTGCAGAATTCGATATTGGGTGTGTTTCTGTGTGTGTGTGTGTGTGTGTGTGTGTGTGTGTGTGTGTGTGTGGGCGGGGGGGCCAGCCAACCCCACCCCATCCCCGGTCCTCTACACAAACTCTGGCCCTATCCATCATCTGCGATGTCGATCGGAGCACAAACACACTAAAAACTGATGGCTGATTACTGCTTCCTTAAACAGACTACGCCTACGACTTCAACCAGAGTGAGACGGATGTGCCAGCGACCCCTTACCTACCGGAGGGCTTCACCTACCTCCCCACGCACGTCTGCCCAGAGAAACTGCCCTCAATGAGTGAGTATGCACAGATACACATCTCCCTGTACGCAGGACAAATCATGTAGAACTGCCCATAGTCCAAGTCTGGGGTTGAAACATAGAAAATAATGAATGAAAAAAAAAAAAAAAAAGCCCTGTCTATAGCACTGGAAACAACATTATGAAATAAAAATAAAACATTCTCTTAATAGAAAATATACCACAATACGAGGTTGCGATCAAAAAAGTTCCCGGGACTGCATCTATTGATTGATTTATTTATTTAAGCCTCGGAAAACACATACTATACAACTAACTATATAAAAAAGCAAAAACCATCCCTGATTCAAATGTGGCTGCTCCCAGTGCTCCTGCAACGCGTGGGACACTCCCTGGAAGACCAGCAGCCCTGCGCATTGGATCTCCCCCAAGTAGGGGTGGTGGGGGGGCAACAGTCTTGTTTAAAACGTGCACGTTTTCCACGCGCGGTGAGCGCACGCGTTATCATGATGGAGCACCCCTATTACGTACCCCTAATGCCAGCGTGCCACAATTCTAGCCATTTGCACCGAATGTTCTCCCCCAGACGACTCATAACATGCCCGTAGAACTCAGTGTTGACAGTTTGACCCTGGGGGGGGGGGACACACACAAATGAACTGAACTATGGCGCACGCGCTCAAGTTCTCAATGGGGTTGTCGCTTTAAGTCAGGTATGATTTTTGCTTTTTGTAGGCGCAGCCCCGGAACTCTATCATCTCACCTCGTACACATAAACAACAACAATAGCTGCTTTGCACATACAAAAAAGAAAAACATACCTAAATGATCTTAGAGTACACAAAATAAATCTTGACATTGTATCTAGTATCTGTAAGAAAAAGTAACGTTCGGTGGTGGCTCTCGGTACTGCACTCTGCACTACCGCGCTCTAGTGAGATAAAGAGGAAGGAAAGAAATAGAGATCAGTGCCCTGTCAAAAAACCATACTGATGGTGCTGATGTTGATGTTGTTGTTGTTGTTGTTGTTGTTGTGGTGGTGCTGATGTTGTTGTTGTTGTTGTGTGTCCTCCGTGGCTCTGTGCAGAGGGTCGTGTGGATGTGAACATGAGTGAGATAGCACTGGAGGAGGTGGAGCGGGCTCTGCAGGAGGAAGAGCCCAGCCTGGGCATGGGCGGCCATTGGAAACCTCACGACTGCATCCCACACTGGAAGGTGAGCAGAGCAGCATGACACCTTAAGCCTTAATAATGTCCTCTGTACATCAGCTCTCACACACACACACACACACACACACACACACACAGAGACACATACACACACACACACACACACACACAGAGACACATACACACACACACACACACAGACACACACACACACAGAGACGCATACACACACATACACACACATACACACACACACACACACACAGAGACACATACACACACACACACACACACACACACGCATACACACACACACACACACAGACACGCATACACACACACACAGACACACACACACACACAGACACACACACACACACACACACACAGACACACACACACACACACACACACACACACACACACACACACACACACACACACACACACACACACACACACACACAGACACGCATACACACACACACACACACATACACACATACACACAATCACACTTGAGAATACTTTCAACCTTGAATTCCTTGCTATTTGCACAGAAAGCTCTCTAATGTCTTGGTGTGTCCTCCTTCACTGCTCTGCTCTTCACACATCACAGTTTTTCCCTTTCTTATCCGCTGCACAGACACCTGTCAATCAGTGAGCACCATCTGAGCCCTGCGGCTGTGTGTGTGTATGTGTGTGTATGTATTTGTGTGTGTGTGGGTGGGTGTGTGTATGTATTTGTGTATGTGTGGGTGGGTGTGTGTATGTATTTGTGTGTGTGTGTACGTATTTGTGTGTGTGTGTGGGTGGCTGTGTGTATGTGTGTGTGTGTGTGTGTGTGTGTGTGTGTGTATGTATGTATTTGTGTGTGTGTGGCTGTGTGTATGTCTGTGCGGCTGTAAGACTATCACAGCTGTCAGCTCATCTACACTAGAGATTAACTATGCACAGGAAGCCATAGATGTTCTTTTTTAAAAGACGCGTTTGATGTCTGACTCTTGTTCTAAAACTGTACTGGGTTTTGGCACTCTAGAGGGTAAACGGGGGGGGGGGGGGGGGTTACAGTTGCCATGGTGACAGGTGCAGGAACAAGTTTGTTTGCATCCAGGGAGCCCTCTGTTCGCACAGAGAGCAGAGGAACGTCTGCCAGAAATCACTTTCTTCTTCCTTTTGGCAAACATTAGAGAGAGAGAGGGAGGAGAACTTGAGGGGAGTGACAGCTGAATTTCTCCCGCCTGTACACTAGGTGGCGATACTGGTGCCCTTCAGGAACCGCCACGAGCACCTGCCCATCCTGTTCAGGCACCTGATCCCCATCCTGCAGAGGCAGCGGCTGCAGTTTGCCTTCTACGTTATCGAGCAGGTAGGCTGCTTCACCTCCACCCCCCCCCCCCCCTCCCCTTGCCCATTACACCGTGTTTACTCAACCTGTGTGTGTGTGTGTGTGTGTGTCTGCCCTCTCTTCTCTAGATGGGGAATGAGCCATTTAATCGGGCCATGCTGTTCAATGTTGGCTTCAAGGAGGCCATGAAGGACATGGACTGGGACTGCATGGTCTTCCATGACGTGGACCACATCATGGAGAACGACCGCAACTACTACGGCTGCGGAGAGATGCCGCGCCACTTTGCCGTCAAACTCAACAAATACTCATACATGTAAGTATGGCAGCCTCATATAGTAACAGTAACATTAGGCCTCATATTACAGTACAGGGGTCTTCAACCTTTTTCAGCCCAAGGACCCCTTGGCTGAGAGAGACACTGAGCAGGGACCCCCACCCCCGCCGCCCCAAATTTAGGCCTGATATTCATATATTTGATCTGGAACTAAGTGTCAGTCACACACACACACACACACACACACACACACACACACAAACACACTCCCCTACACAATATTCATGGGTAGCCTATGTATTATTTTATAAACGAATAGAAAGCAATTGTTACGATCTGTTTAAGTTTATGTAGCCTATTGGACGTTTTTAATTTTTGGAAGAGGGAAAAATGCTTCAGATGGAATAATTTGGCGGACCCCCTGCAGTACCTCCGCGGACCCCCTGGGGGTCGCGGACCCCCGGTTGAAGACCTCTGTTATAGTAGCATAGGGCCCCTTGAGCTCCACTGGGAGAGCTGGGTGCTGATGACATACTGATGAGAATGCATATATGAACTGTACTAGAAGTGGCTTTGCTTCAATACAAGCATCTGCTAAATGAATGAATGAATGAATGTATGTGTGAACGACAGCACTGTAGGTGAACAGATGTCTAACGGTACGAACACATGCCAGCGACGCGAAGCGCTTCCATAGCTTTGAGTGGGCGTGGCGTGGCGTAGCGTGTGGAAAAAGCATAACAGACTGGACTAGAGTGCTAGTTAGCAGGCTAGCCAGCTAGTAGGCTATCTAGTCATTTGTCTTTATGTCATTCTGTTAAAGGAAGCCCAGGATTAAATATCTAACATACCAGGAACAACAACAATTCCTTACAAGGCCATCCAAGCCCTTCTTTTTAGCAAATTAAACGACCGAACGAAGCCACAGTCCTGCAATTTTCAAACCGTCAGAGCCAACACCAAACAATCTGATTGGCTGCCTCTACGTCACAATGGCTTGCCTCCCAACATAAATTAATGGGATTTAGAATTTTCGCTTCTGTCGCTTCGCTGGCATGTGTTCGTACCGTAAGAGTCTTCCTTATTATGATTCGAATGGGTTTCTGTTGCTACGGGGACCTGTGACGCAGCAGGTTTGGTGTTATTGATTTATAGTTCTTTCCCATTATTTTCACACTTGTCTCAATACAATTTCCACTTTTTCAAAATTCTTCACATGGTGGGCTTTACAGGCACACACCTCAGCACATCAGTTAACTGCTGGTGCAAAATCCACTACAACCACCAAAACACTTCATACTTCACCCAAAAGTGACTCATGCTGCCATCACTATAGCATATGCTCTCTCCCATTAAACGACTTAATCACTCAATGTACAATGAACTAAAAATACAGACAACTTCAAGCATTTCAAAATGCTTATATTATTTGTTGCTGTATCCTCTATTTTTGGACAGTTTAGTGTTGCATTGCAAAAGAAAAGAAAAACTTGCAAGGTAATAATGGTATAGCAGTGTAATGGTAGAGAGCATATGCTACAGTGTTTAGGTGGTTGTAGTGAATTTGCACCAAAGGTTAACTGATGTACTGAGGTGTGTGTCTGTAAAGCCCACTGTGTGAAGAGCATCTAAATGTCAGCAAAAATTGCTGTAGTTTTGCTGGTGGTTAACATTGACTGAGACGGGTATCAATGTATTTTGGAAGAAGTGGTCATTGACTGCATTTTGTATCTAAGCCATGCAAAAGTATTCTACAGTTTAATTCACATTAAAGTCTACTGATATGGTGAATATGTTGAGACAAAAGTGTGAAAATTATTGGAAAAAAAACTGTAGTTCCTCATGGATTACTTTGTTATATATTTTTTTAATGCTTTTTACAAAATGTGCCTCACAGGCTTCCATACCCGGAGTTCTTTGGTGGTGTCAGCGGTCTGACTGTGGAGCAGTACAGGCAGATAAACGGCTTTCCCAATGCATTCTGGGGCTGGGGTGGCGAGGACGACGACCTGTGGAACAGGTGAGGCCACCTGGCACCAGTTCAGCTGTGACCTAAAACCTTCCCCCTTTGTCCATGCGGGCCTCTGCATGCCTCCCTCGTCCTGGCCACTTCCCATTTGTTTGTGTTGTCATCTCTGTTTACACACAAGCGCAGTCATTCATGTGTGTGTGTGCGTGTGTGTACAGGTGTGTGTGTGTGTGTGTGTGTCTGTGTGTGTGTGTGTGTGTGTGTGTGTGTGTGTGTGTGTGTGTGTGTGTGTGTGTGTTTTGTAGGGCAGTGGCACAGCGTTCACTCTTCCAGTAACTGGCTTTATCTGGAAGGGGGCACCTGGCCAAAAACAAAGTCAAACAAAGCATGAAATGGAGAAAAAAAAATTCTGCGTTGAGATAAAAACACATGTGTGTGTGTGTGTGTGTGTGTGTTTGCTTGTGGGTGCGTACGTGTGTGTGTGTGTGTGTGTGTGTGTGTGTGTGTGTGTGTGTTTGCTTGTGGGTGTGTGTGTGTGTGTGTGTGTGTGTGTGTGTGTGTGTGTGTGTGTGTGTGTGTGTGTGTGTGTGTGTGTGTGTGTGTGTGTGTGTGAGCATTCATTTGTGTCTGTGAGTGTGTTTTTTTAGTTGGTGTGGTTATTCCCATAGCCGGTAACATTGCCTCTGCCCCTGTCCCTCCCTGTCACCCGCTGTCACTCGCTGTCACTGTCACCAGAGCTGTGCATGAGAATCAGATGCCCTAGTGACCACAGTAGACACACACTAGGCATCAGACAGATCATGTGTGAAAGACACACATTCACGTCTCATGAACTAAAAGGAAAAGGTGACTTGATGTGCATTTGGTGTGTGGAAAAAGAAATAGATTACATTCAATTGAATTATCATTGTCATGGGTCCCATGACGGCTAATAGTGAGCGAATAGTAGCAATACGCAAGTGCTGTAGCTAAAGGGGCTGTGAACACAGGTTGTATGTAAATATGCGTACATCTATACCATAGATGAAACATTTTAGAATGTGTATATGGACAGTGGGTCTGAATGTTTCCATAGGATGAGTAATAAATTCACTCTATATGAATATTAAAGGAACTATCTGTAGCCCAGACACCAAGTGTTTACAATCGGTACTGCATTTCCTAATTTAAAAATACTGGAGCGCATTGTCTCCCTCCTCCCCCGGAACAAAAAAAGGTTAATATACTGGCTGTAGCATTGTTGTTGGAGAAGCCAGTATTCCAGTTTAGCATGTGTGCTTAATCTCTGATGATATATCATGTTCATTTTATGATTTAGTACAGTACATTTATTACATATTTGTCCTTTAATGTAGCAAATATGAGTATATAGAGATGGTAAACATAATAGTAATCATAATCAGTATGTCAGTATCAGAGTAAATGTGGCCGCTGGAGGTGTATACAGGGTACTGTGCCATGTTGCACTAGTTTTAACATGTGTGTGTGTGTGTGTGTGTGTGTGTGTGTGTGTGTGTGTGTGTGTGTGTGTGTGTGTGCGCGCGCGTGTGTGTGTGTTGCCATCTTGATCAGGGTCCAGTACGCCGGATACTCGGTGAGCCGACCAGCGGGGGAAATGGGCCGCTACATGTCCATTCAACACCACCACCGCGGAGAAGTCCAGTTCCTCGGGAGGTGAGAGCATACACCCCATAATACTCTGGCCATGACAGCCTTCTTCTAATGTCTATGGACATTTATTATGGTCTCAGTCATTTAGCCAATGCAATTCATCCAGAACTATAAATCACTCGAGCCATGGCATGTATTTGGTCATTGGTGTACAGCAATGGCACCTATAGTTATTCTTCACTGGTGCCTGATCACTATTATTTCAACCCCGTTATTATGAGTACAGCAAGATATCATGTCAGATCTTATCTTGAGTTGTTATGACAAGTCAGTGTATTATAGTCATATAACAGTGTCAACAGTGTGAGAATATCATGTTCCTTTTAATAGAATTGTATGACAGCTGTGAAAATGGTTGATGCTATGACAGCTTATTAGTACATACCATCCCATCATATCACTGGACAGCAACTGCTATGAGGACAACTGGTGAGACACGGCAAGTGTCATAATGTGTTGATGACATGCTTTTGTCTGTACTTAAGTTAAGTGATTATTTGGGATCCAGGGGATTTCTTCTAACTCTGCACCTGTTTGAATACGCCATTGTAAATCCCTACACTGAGCTTATATAGATGGTAAGGGATTCTGTAATAGCCAGATGAGCTTAAGTAGGCATGGCATAGCTGGGGAAGAGGGGGCAAATGTTTGCTCCCTGGTTTACAGAACTGATCTCCATACACACTTGATTGACATATTTGATTGACAGAGGCTGTAATTACCTGACACGTTCAGACAGGTTTGGTATGAGACAGGGGACACCTTTGACCTGTGTGTTGCTAACCAGTATCACTGCCCCACCCCAGGTACACCTTACTGCGACGCTCTAAGGAAAGGCAGAGCCTGGACGGCCTCAACAATCTGCACTACTCCCCCCTAGTGTCCCGGAGGACTCTCTACACCAACGTGTCCGTCAGCCTGAGCAGACAAATGGCCCCTGTGGCCGACTACTGACCACACACCTCACTGCCCCTTCACCACCACCCAGCCACCATGGGTTGAGGAGGGGGTGCTCTCATTGGGGGAGGGGGTGTGCCATCCACAAACATCCCCTCCACTCCAGCCTCATCCCTGTCCACACACACCCACCCCGCCACACCCCATGGTGTCCAGATACCTCCTACCCCGCCCCCTCTCCAGGTCCCCTCTGGGTCTCACTCTGTCCGTTAGAGCAGTGGCGTCTCTGTCTCTGTCTCTGCAGCCAAAGCCCTCCTCCAGGACTCCGGGACAGTGTCCTCACCAGTCACACCGTTCCCGAAGGACATCTCTTCTTCTGCGCCACAGTGTTTGTCTTCAGTTTGTATTTTAAGGGTGTGTGTCATTGTGGAGAAGGAGAGATGTTGTGGTTTTCCACGCCTGTGTGGTTTCTCCACACTTTTGTCATGCTCTGAGGGAAGCCAAGTTGATATGTATTTTTTTTTTGCTTTGTTTTGTATTTCGTTTTTTTTGTTTGTTTTGTTTGTTACTCTGACAAACTCCACTCGTTTGGCTTTCGTAAGCATCTGGTCATCTGCCTTTCGCACCATTCTGGCCTTTTATCCGTGTGGCTTTTTCGTCTCCCTTTCTTTCTTTCTTTTTTTTTCTCCGTTTGCTCACTACCTCTCTGCCTGGCAAGAGCCCACCATTGCCGCGAATTGTGACCCTCAATGCTTTCCCCGTCTCCACCCGTCGTCCGGTTTGCCCGGCAGGAGACGAGGAAGCCGAGAGTGACGAGGTTTACAAAACATGAATGAATGCGCGGATGTGTGCGGACAAACAGCGTGCAGGGCGCAGCGGGGGCGGCAGAGGAAAATAAGCCACGAGGGGATGCTTTCAGAGGGGATGCTTCCTCCCTTCAATGCAACTCACAGCTGGTTCTGTGACGTACCAAATAGATGAGCATGCACTGATAGTCTCACACACACACACACACACACACACACACACACATGAAAACAATGTAGAGGCTCGGGTAGAGAGCGACGTGTGCACTGATCGTTTAAGCAAACAGCTTTTGTTGTCTCATAACCACTAATGTCCATCCTCTAGAGAACACATACACACACACACACACACACACATACACACACACACTCACAGAGGCACACAAACTCACCCATGTGCAAATTCACTGTGTTGTCTTAACAGAGAGAAAAAAAAGTCATATAGTCAAACAGTTTATTCTCCAGAAGAGATTGAAGGCTTGTGTGTGTGTGCATACGCAGATGTCTTGCATAACAGATGGCGACCACATTGCCTCTATGATGCTAATGCTAATGCTAGCAAGCGCCTGCTGATAGAAGAACAGAGGGGGCTGTTAAAACCCCTCAGAGAACATCAGTCACAGGCAGTATGCAAACCATGTGGAGACACCTGCCCCAAAAAACAAACACGGCCCCAAGCAAATGGAAAACATCCCCAGTAGGAGTGCATGTGCACTTTGTCTTTTCCTTTTTGTTTCGGAATAACACACAAACTACACTGTACTATGCTTGTGTGTCTGCGTATGTGTTTGTATGTGTGGTTTAATTTAAGCATGAGAGAGAGAGAGAGAAATATACACACACTGAGAAAGAACTATGCAAATGCGCACTGAGTTAAACTGCTGGTCATGGGTCTGCTTATCAGCAAAGTCGTATGGTCAGGTAATATAACGTAACATGGTTATGTAATATAAAAGTCTTAACGAATGGTAAGGTAATATAATGTAACATATCGTTGTGTAATATAAAAGTCGTAGCAAATGGTAAGGTAATATAAAGTCATATCGTTATGAAATATAAAGTTTGAGCAGCTAAGAGACCCAACCTCTCTTGAGCTACAGAAAATGCACTGTGAACTTCATGCGGATGGACTAGACTGTAAAACGGAGCTTCCTGGTGAGATTATAATCTGGCATCTGGATCCTTGGATCCACGCGTTCCCTCCTTTCCTATCTCTTGTTAATGTTTCCCCCTTTCATACCGATGTTGTGGAGAGGGGATGTTTTTAATAGTGACACAGGCGTCCTGTGTAATTGTAGAAAATAGTAGTGTAGACATTGTGGAGTTCTAAAACCTGATGGTGGCACACAACAGAAACAGGCCAGAAAGTGTGAGAAAGTTAGAGTGAGAGAGAAACAGAGAAAGAAAGAGAGAGAAAAAAGAAAGTAAGAAAAAGAGAAAGAAATTAGTGAGCGAAACAGATTGCAAGAAATGTGTTATGGTCTCAGACCCAGCCGTTGCAACAAGATGTATCTGCTACCACCTAAATACTCTGGCACTGTCTGCTGTTTGAATTACGAATTGTGTGTGTGTGTGTGTCAGAGAGAGAGAGAGAGAGAGTGTGTATGTTTTGTTTTATTTTGTGTACACTCATGCTTGCGTGCGTGGTGGCGTTGGTACAAGGTCCATGTTTTTTCCTGTTGAGCTTCAGAGAGCAGCACCCCCCCCCCCCCCCCAATGTTTCCATAGTTACTACCTATGGAAGGGGAGGAATACCTTCATCATGAATGAAACTCACCTGACATCACAAACACACACACATACTCTTGTGTGTTTGTAATGTGGGCAAACTATTTCCCATTCAGCCGGTTCTGTTTACTACCTCCTTCTTAGTGTATTAGTATTTGACTGCCCCCCCCCCCCCCCAACCTCTACCACATACACATGCCCTGGCTTAGGAGTGTGGTTTAATCTGAGCGTCTGACTGGACACCAGCCCACTAGGGCACCCCGGGCCCCTCCCGCCAACTTCACATACACAGTAACACAAAGTCATCTTCTCTGTCTTTCTATCTCTGTTATGTCTATCTGTCGCTCTCTCCCTCTATCTCTCTATCTCTATCTGTCGCTCTCGCTCTCTGTCCTGCCTCTTATTTTTTTTCTGAGCTCCACTGATTCCCCTCCCCTGGTGACCATACCTGGCCTGTGCCCTTGTAGAGTTTTAAGCTATGTTCTCCACCCAGCCGTCACATCAGAATCATTAGCCTTTTGGGGACGATTTACTTGAGATGTAGTGTTTGAGGTAATTTCTGTGTTCTTGTTATATTAACGAGGCGGGTCCTCTGTAATTTATTTAATCCGTTTTTTTTTTTTTTTTTTTTTTCTGTGACTATGGTAACACAAGTGTTGCTTTCTTTTTTAATTAGTACATGCAGATCAGCAAATGTACAGGAATTGTGATGTTTTAAAAGAAAAAAAACCTGAGGTAAGACACGTGTTGTTTTAAGTGTCAGAAGTGAACTAACTAGAGACATGAGTATGTGAATGACTGCTTATCTTATCAACATGAATGGAGCGCCATTTTGTATGATGACACTGGGAAAGGGAAGGGATG
This sequence comes from Clupea harengus, assembly GCF_900700415.2. Classification (NCBI taxonomy): domain Eukaryota; kingdom Metazoa; phylum Chordata; class Actinopteri; order Clupeiformes; family Clupeidae; genus Clupea; species Clupea harengus. Next base: position 5,886,645 of record NC_045155.1, on the reverse strand, counting down.
ACTGGGAAAAAGCTCTGAAAAGCTGTCCGCCCAACACCTCCTCACTATTTACGGATCAATGGTGCTGACTTCCACGTATGTGTGGGTGTGTATGTGTGTGTGTGTATGTGTGTGCATGCAAGAGTGGTCCTAAGACCATGCTGTCTGTTGTTAATGTATATATTACGTTACCTTGTTAGTTGACACTTACTCTGTTTGCATCATCGACAGAGTACTTTTTCCTCGTTAAAATATCGTACAATAATAACCACGAGTACAATGCAGACGGCCAATCACGTTGGTGTTGAGCTCTTGAAGCTCTAGGGCACAAACACGGTCATTCCCCTATCATTCCCAGTGTCTGAATGAAGTGGTCAAGCCGCCAATTATCAGGGGTCTTTTACAGAGGTCTTTATCTCAACATGTATTCTGCTCTCTTCCACTAGGGGATTATGCCTGTGAATCTATTTAGAAACACCTCAGTCTGTGCATAGTGTAAATGCAACCCCCTGCCCCCCCCCCTATAACTACTCCGTACATTCTTTATAAGGTCGCAGCAAGATCTGGGGATTCCACTTGAGCTTATCTAGCACAGACTTTCCTCTGGATTTGGTCTGAACATGTGAGAGAGATCAGGCTAATGTTTCCCACAGAGAGCAACGCAACTGAGAGACCAGTTCTCACAAATGGGAACACTGAGACACTGACTCTGTGCATGACCGTGGACCTTTGACCTTCTCCATGTCATCAACTCTGAGCTGGTCGGCCCCTTTGCATGGCCTTGACGTTGACCTTGACCCCGCGACCTTACAATCACCCCTGCCTTCTATGAAGCCCCTGACCCCACCCTCATTGGCTAGCTCCACTCACCTCTTAGCTGTAAAAGAAGCTGAGCTCATTCTATGCCAGTATGAATGAAGGACACCATTCCTGACAAGCTGGCAGCCTTAAGTCTTTAATGAATTAATTTATTTATTTTGATGTTTTCACATGTTTTTAATTTTTTATATCTATATATTACATGAATATCAATATATATACAAAAGATGAGTATGTTTTTTCAAACTTCATGTCTATACAAAATGTCCTCCTGTGCTTTGGCGGTGTGTTGAAAGTGACAGCTGGTAGAGTCACACCGATGTGTTTAGAATGTTGTAGAATGAACGTTCTCAAGAATATCTGGGTCCATCGAATATAACGTGGAATTTTAGAATCTCATGTTGATGAGCGCATTCTTTTACTAAAATGTTCAAAACTTAACTGCTAAAAGGGTTAAAGGTGCAACAACTGTACAGCTTGATGAACAAAGATTTGGAGTGGCTGTTGAGGGTGTTGGTTTGGTACTGTGCAGGTTTTGTGAACACCATGTGAAGTAGCCATCCATCTATCCATCCAACCATCTATCCGTCCAACCATCTATCCATCCTGTTTTGTCATCTGAATCAGATGAAGGAATCCCAAGCAGAACATACTACTTAATAGCCAGTGGCCATTGGGTCTTTTTAGCAACTAAATGTCAAGACTGGATTCCTACATGGATCCTATGTTTGTTTGTTTGTTTGTTTGTTTGTTTTCCTTACACAAACATGACTAAGTGTAGGAGTATAGTTGTTGTGACTGTTTACCATTTCCAGATGCTCCTGTGAGCTTTCTGTTTGGTTTTGTCGAGCGATCACACTGTAAAATAAGAACTTTTGATCCACAGAGGGGCAAAAGGACAGCCATCCTCTGCGCCCTAGCTGGCCATTAGCAGGACATGAGCCAAAAGAGGAAACAATACCTTGGTGTTGTTCTTGTTGGCGACCAAGCCAAACTCAACAACCAACTCCACGCTCTCTAAAGTGTCTTTTCTCCGTGACAAAAGCAAACCATGAGAAAATGAATAAATGAAAATAATGTATGTGATTGTTCAAGGCCCTCGAGTCCTTGAGTTGAAGCCATCTGCCACTTGTACAATTCAGTGTCAGCCTTACGTGTTTGTGTCTTAGCTTCTGTTTGATGAGAAAAGATTTGTATGATGGAGTGAGATTTGTTTTTTTATCATTGTTGTTAAAATGATTGAAGAACGCTAATAAAATCTTAAGCCATGTGTTGTCTGTTATACTGTCTTGTCTATCAGTTATGCTCACAGCCATAACAGGCCAATTGCCTTTGTATTTACTGAACAGAACTAAGGCAGGTGTGCAAATGTTTACAGCCTGCGTGAGCTTTGATAATGATATACCTTCTCTCCATGTCTGTGGAATCTTAGTTTATATAGGACATCAAGCACAACTGTTTTGAACAACTGGATTTTTCTTAGACAGTATTTTAGTGAGTAAGTTTGAATTGTTGCAGTGTAAGACATGCTGAACACTCTTGCACTAAACACAAGAACCATTCAGACTTCTGTATCCAGACCATTTCATAATCATAGGGGTGGCTATCATACACTGTGGGACGTTTTAATGTTGCTCTATTTTTCAGTGATTAAAGAGCGTTCTATCATCATTATGTATATATATATATGACATATGTAGTTTCTTTACATGCAAATTAAACTTTAATGGCAGCTAAAATTGTACGAGCTCTCATAACCATTGCTGTTACTTGCAACTCTATGGCAATATAGTGTCAGATGAGAACCGCCATAAATAATGAAACATGCACATAACACTTCCCCACATAAACCACCAACCGTGTGGACCTGCTGAAGAGGAACATATCGGTTGCATCTTTTTCAGAATTAACCCAAACATTCTCAGCGGACACAGCACACACAGCAGTTGCAAAGATAAC
>NC_045155.1:5871388-5878888 GCF_900700415.2 Clupea harengus | reverse complement strand
AACAGTATAAAGAGACATACGGTACATTTCATTTTTTGTACACAAAACAATTGTTTACCAAACATTAGCACCATTCATGTTGACGTACAGTATTTTGAGAGGAAAGGACAGATGGACACAGAAAGAGTCGACTGAAAATGGCAGTAAAGACCCGTAGCAGCGTATTAGTCTGGTATCATTTGCTCACGTTTGTTATTCTCATATTTTTTGTACAAATACATCTCTAATAACAATGCAGTCACTTTGTCTTCATATAAGTTAAAACGTTAAAATCAATATAAAATGCGGAGAAAATAAAACAAACCAAAAATAAAAACAAAGTATAGGGTGAAACAGAAAATGCCCTGTAAAAATAATAATTATAATAATAATAAAAACAATATTGCCATATCTTTACAGTTGCAGCCCCACTTCATTGGTCTCTGTAGCTGAAATGCTACTGGTCTCCATGCTGCCCCGTGTGGCCATTTTTGTCCCTGCACTCCTGCAGTCCGTCCTTCAGCTGGGCCAGCTGCTGCGTGTGGCTGGTCAGTGTGCCGTTGACCCGGGCCAGGAAGTGGTCGGAGTGGCTCTCCAGCTCGCCGCGGATGCGCTCCAGCTCGTCAGCCAAGTCGGACATCCCGCTGCACTGTCCTTCCACCTGGGCCACACGGCTGTCCACGGCCAGCACTTCCTTCTGCACGCCCAGCGCCGTGCTGCGGCAGCCCTGGAGCTCTCCGGCCAGCCGGCGGCGCAGGCCCTGCAGCTCGCCCTTGAGCTGGATGAGGCGGCGCTCGCCGGCACCCAGCATGGACGCCTGCCGGCCCACCAGCTGCGTGATGCCGTGCACCTGATTGGCCAGCCGCTCCTCGCGATGCTGCCACGTGGAGTTGGCATGGCCCACCTCCCGTGCGATCACCCCGACCGACTCACGCAGGCCCTTCAGCGTGCGGTTCACCGAGTTCACGTTGATCTTGAGGAGCGTGATCTCGCCCTCCACCATGCCGGACTCCTCGGCCTCTGTGATCCGCGTCAGCATGCCCTGCAGGGTCCTGTTGAAGTGCTCCAGCTGGTTGTCATGCGAGTCCAGACGGCCGGACACCTTCTTGTCCACCTCTTCGCAGTCGTCCGCCGTCACCATCCCTGTCTGCCGTCCTCCGTCCTCTCCTCCGCCGGAGCTGGGCGAGCAGGAGGAGGTGCACAGGAGCTCCAGGTCAGTCAGCTGCTTCTGCACGCCGTCCAGGTCGGCCTCCACGCGCCTCCGCACCGACTCGATCTCCGTCTCCAACGCCGGCACCACGTGACCCTCCAGGAGCGCAGGCGCCGTGGCGTTGCTCAGCTCCTCCACCGCCACAAACAGACGCTCCTCGAGAACCTTCAGCTTCTCGTCCAGCAGCGTGTTGAACCCGTCCAGGGACGTCGGCAAGCCAGGCGGCCAACCGTCTGGCCCACCAGGCCCCCTCTCGGTGGTGGTGGTGTTGATCCGATCCTCCATGTCGTCCAGCCGGGTCTCCAGTATGGCCTCGATGTGGATGGTCTGGTCACTGAGGGCGACCTGGAGCTGCCTCTGGGACTCGGTCAGACCCTTGACGGACTCCTCCAGCAGCAGCACGCGCTGGGAGAGGCTGTTCACCTGGCCGCAGCAGCTGTCGGTCAGGGTCAGGCCCTGGATCTGCGCCTGCAGGTGACCCATCTCCTTGCGCAGGCCCGTTTCGCGGCCATCCAGGGACTGCTGCATCTGCTCCTGGCCGTTCAGGTGCTCCTTCTCACATTGCTTCCGCACCTGAGAGGAGGTGGAGACCAGGAAATGAATTAGTCAAGAGCAGTCTATGTTTCTTACTACAATCAAACACAATCAAATGTCTGTGGAGAGCTTATCTACTGACAGCCATTCCTGAAATGGCATGACTTTGTATGATGGATAGAACTCGGAGAAGAGGGGTCGTCCTTAAAAAAGAAGGGTTGTCAGTGATCTTTGTCAACCACAGGAACAGAAGCAATAGTTTTATCAAAGTGATTTCTTCATCTAGAATGCTTTCATTGTGTACATTACTGTCAAGCAGGGGTTGCACAGAGTACTCGAGTATTGAAGTAATCGAGCAGCTGCATCAATTTGAGTGTTCCAACATGAATTTCTAGTACTCGTTAATCATGTGGCATGCCAGTGTAAGTGGCATGGGTCCGTGCAAATGTTTTTCATTGTATTGACTACATTTCCCATACTGCTTTGTTTGGAGTTCGGGATGAAGCAGGGCTGCAGTCGGATAGTCAGTCCAATCGTTTTTTCCTAATCATTTTTCCTTGAACTCGATGGAAAACATCATGAGGTCAAGGAAAGATATGAAGTACAACTTATAAGGACTAACTGTGGTGCTAAGAGAATCCGACTGCACTTACACTTGGCTACTAATTATGCGAAGGTGGATGTTATTGATGTGGGTCACATTGATTGGTTGTTGATTGGGTTGTTGCTGCTGCAAGTAATTGTGGGACGGTGCTATCTCCTTTCCTTTCATAAATGATGCTCCAGTGTACTGTATGCTAAAGGCGATATTATAGGAAGCATTGAAGCACCTTTCCTATGCATTTAGAGAATTCAACCAGTTCTGATCATGGCTGCCACTTAGACACTTCCAGATCATTTCACTCAGTCGGGAACCTTCCTAAAGCATCTGAATGGGGCCCAGGTTTTGGGGGGAGTTGAGAGCAGAGAAGAAGAGTTGGTGAGTGGAAGAGTGTTCTAGAAGGCACTTAAAGCGTTTCAGTTCTGAACTTGTCTGCCTCCGTGGAAATATTTGCCTACATCACGTAATAACACCTCCTGAGAATCAGTTTCACACTAGCTCACACGCTCAGTTGTCAGTTACAGCTGTGGGGCAATAAGAGGAAGGATGATGACAGCAGATAAAATAAACGTATTTCTCAAGGATGGCTCACACATCGAGTCTGTTATATAATAGACTAGGCTACTATACTAACGTGCTAAAAACTATATACAAGCACCATTGCATAAGATAAGACCAAGAGTTATATTCATACTATATCATGAATTGTATGCTTTGCTCTACGTGCTGAGACACCATCACAGTGTTGACACCATGTTCATTTTTATACGTTTATTAACAGTAACAATTTATTCACATGAACTAGTGGTAATTAATTTAACTTTGGTGTGAAGAGTCTCACACAACCTTACCTGCCCAATGCGGTCTTCACAGTGGCCTTCCATCTCCAGCAGTCTCTTCTCGAACCCATCCAGAATCTCGGCCCGCACCCCCGCCAGCCTGGCATCCAGCATGTCCTCCAGCAGCCTGTGGTTGACCGCCCCCCCTGGCAACGGTCGGCCCGTGGCCCCCTCCATCAGCCTCCTCAGCTGGCCGTCGTGGCCCATGACCATTCCCTGGATCTCATCCAGCATGTCGCTCTTCACCCTCAGCTCGTCCTTCACCTCCGTCACCCTGCCGACCAGCTCGCCGTAACCCAGGAAACCACCTCCGTCGCTGCTGCCGCCACTCAGGCCGTCCAGGTTGCCGTCGGGGATGACGCCGAAGCCCACGGAGGAGTCGGGGGGCAAACGCGGAGGGGCGCCGCTCAGCAGGGTGGTCAGGAGCTTGTTGGTGTCGTCCCGCAGGGAGACGCGCAGGCGGTCCTCCAGGCCCGTCACCATCCCGTTCAGCGTGTCCAGACCCTGAGCCATACGCCGCAGGTCGTCCTCCATACGGTCCAGGCGCTCACCTGAGACGCCCACCTTAGGACCTGCGGGAGGACGGCAGGGAGAGAGGAAGGAGACAAGAGAGATAAATGAAAATTAGGACAGAAATACTGCTGAAAATAAAACATTAGAAATGTGAGAAATATATGTATTAGGCACTACAGGAGAGAAGAGAGAGACAGCAGGAGACGTAAAAAGAACAAAATGTCAAGCAAAAAAACAATGTAAATGTAAAACAATGCTAATGCCAAATCCTGACATTACTATAAAACAAGCTGTCATTTCAGGAACCATCATGAGGGTTACAATGGCAATTACAGATAATGGATAATGATGATGTTATATCATTGGATCCATCATGAGGAAAAGCTGTCATTTAATGAAAGGTCATAGAGGTATGCATGGCAATTGCCGTTAATGGACAATGATGCTGTTATATAATTGGAGATAATCTATAGTGAAAATGTGTCATTTTACATGACATCTGCCATCTGTTTATGGCATGGTTGTATCAGTCTTGTGACAAATGACAAATGTAAGCATTTCCACAAACAAAAATGTATTTGTACAGCTACCATTAGACCTGGGAAATTAGTAAGAGTGGACTTTAAGTCAGAGGAGAAACAAGACCCAGTACACATGCCATTCCTTATTATTTTCATCCCCTTCTCCCCTTTCTGTGGGATTCTGTCTGTGGCGGCCCGAAACTGCTACACTGATAACTCCGTCCATGGAAAAGCACTGAAGGGGAGTTTCCAGCCTTACCGTAGTTGGGGCCTCCAGATGGCAGATGTCCTGTGGGGATCTGGGGCCTGCCGTCGGGCTGCCCCCCGGGCACGGGGTATGGCTTCCCGGGCTCCAGGTGCCCTCCTGGGACAGGCCTGGGCTCGGACCCCTTGGGCTGCCCGCGGGGGTACCCCTTCACGGCCGGCCGCGGCAGCGCGCCCTTGAACGGGGGCAACATGGCGTCAGGCAGGGAGGTGGGGCCGTCAAAGCAGTTCTCCCCTGTGTAGCCAGGGCAACAGCGCCACTCCAGTTCAGTCACCGTCTTGTAGCCCACCTTGTACTTGGGCTTGAAGAACGTGCGATACCTGTACACACACACACACACACATCCTCATTATTACTATTCGGTCGCAGAATCGCTGAACGTAACTCACAGGTTAGACATAAAACTTTTTTTGTTGCCAAAAAACCTTCAAGATAGCACACCTTTACTTAACGGAAAATATCTTCTTATTTCACTTAATTCTTGCTTATTCTCCTACTTTATGCAGCGGCCATATCAAGTACCACTATGCTGTACTTTTACTTTATTAGGCATAAGGCAATGAGAGGATACAATATGTCATAGGATTAGGAGATTTTGCGGAGGGATTAGGGGATTTATGGACAGATTACCATGGGCTGAGAGTGACACTCATGCCTGGTTCTCATCCAGGCTTCCCTGTGATGATGAGCTCCAGACCCCCTGTTGGTTTAAAGGGCTTAAAGGGTTTCCCCCTGACCTAAACCAGTAGAGGGGGCTGTATGTGTGTGTATGCTGTAACCTGGCATGGATTTGCTTCCTCTAACCGTGTCAAATCAGGTCTGTTCTTCCAACTCAAATTTGTCAAATCAGAACTGACACATCTATCAAAACAGCTTCATCTCAGAGAAACAGTATAAAAGAGGAGGACATGGGAGGCTTGTCCTTTCCGTGAGGGAATTCTACATTCAGATGTGTTCATTTGAGAAACCTGAGGTCAGTTTTTCTGGTTATTGAATCTAGATACAAATGTAACCATCACAACATATCATGATTTCTGTGTGACAAAAAGGTGTAAATCATTTGTGTAATTCTTTGGAAAAAAATGTGTGTATAATTTTCATTGATTTGAATGAATGAATGAATGTTTGCAGGAGGCTTTGTTCAAAGCGTCAAGGCTAATAGGTGTGCCGTTTCACAACATGAGGTCTGATAGGGCGGCGCTCTAGTCCATTGTGGGTGCTGCCACCAGGGGGAAGCACTGGAGTGCATCGTGAACACACAGACTCAACACACCAGTGCACATGCACTCAGAGCGCAAACACTTGAAGGACTCATGCCCATGTGGTTTGCATCAATATCTATTGTGTCTGGTGTTTACAGTAGTTTAATATAAATGTTGTGCATAGTAACCTCCTGCCCTAGCAGACCCTATACCTATATACTAAGGCATTGTGGAGACTGATAGCTTCCCTGTCTCTGGTGGTTTGTATAATGGGAGTTTCATAAGGTCATACTCATCGCCTGTTATATATCTTGGCCGGACCGTTTAACAAGCTGTTACTGTGACCACCACCCTTGAGAGCTGTTCCAAGTCCAAAGTGCGAAACCCTTTTTATTTGTATTGCGTATGTCATCACGAATATGATGGGCCTGTCAAGAACGCAAGCGAGAAAAGAGTAAACGCCTTGGTGGGATTGCTTACATAAGCACTGGGCACTTTTGACCCCAGATACACTTGGTCGTGTACTCCGCCTTGACGTAGGTGGCCATCCCATCCTGCATGGTGCACGTGATGTTCCTCTGGACGATATAGGCGCAGTGGTTTCTGTGGAGGAGAGAGAGACATTAGGCATCAGACACAGTGATACGTGAGAGGAGGGGGAAGAGAAAAAGGGAGAGTCAATAACAGGATGTCCCTCGCTGGCCTTGGCAATAATGAGGTCTTGCGGGACTGGACGTCTCAGTCCGGCACTAAATGAGACGCATCAGCCTGCGCAGCTGCGCTTTCGCGAGGGGCGTTTGAAATGCGAGACGACCGCCGGCGCTGCTCATGCTGATCGGCTTCGCTACGCCACACATCCTATTCCCCCGAGCAACGCGCAGGCCGTTCCAATGGTTTGCTTTGTCGTCCAAAATGTGCAACTATAGCAACTGCGAGAACTTTGTACTCGGCCCAAGTTGTGGGGAAGCCATGGTGTTATTTTGTCTCTTCTTCTCGTATTTCTCTCAGATGTGAGACGTTGCTGAAATTCCTGGCTAAACAATGGAGTGCGTTGCACTCGCCAGCTGTTGCAACCGCTGCAAGTGCGGACAGGAGAAAACATGTTCATTTTAAGCAGTGCACTTATGTCAGCAAGCAGAGCATTGACATTAGCAGAAGCTGTCAACCGATAAAAGAAATACCGCTAACCAAGTCGCTAGTCGTTATTGATGTCGGCATCCACAAGCATCTGTGGCACGAAGAGTTTGCGCGCCCCTTCACCTCCGCTGTTTACCCAGCAGTTAAGCATGGCTCCAGGGAGTTGGGGCTGAGAGGCCGTGACAGAGGTCCTTTCATAAGGGCCACATATGGTCTCTGATGCAGCATGCTATTCAGGAAGCCGAAGCCCTGCCAGGCGATCATCCCTAAGGTAATCTGTCACGTAAGCACCAGGACTGGTGGGTGTGCTCCATTTCAACTTAAAGCAGTGAAATGCACCTCAGAATTAGATACAACATTAGATGCAAAATCTCATGCAGACCTTTGCAACATAACTGGTTGGGTCTACACTATTTCCACTTAAAGCAGTGAAAGGCATCTGAAAATTAGATACAAGATTAGATGCAGGGACGTGCACAGGAATTTTGAAGGGCCTTTGCTCTGCCCTGGAGAGAAAGGGCAACACGTCCATTTTTGTAACCGCCGCCGCCACGCCCCCTCCCCCTGCGCGCATATTCTGCCTATATCACTTGAAACTGTGAAATTGTCAGGGTCGATCGTTAACCGCCGCCGCCACGGCCCCTCCCCCTGCGCCCATATTCTGCCAAATCACTTGAAACTGTAAATTTGTCAGGGTCG
>NC_045155.1:5861388-5868888 GCF_900700415.2 Clupea harengus | reverse complement strand
AAGACCACATCAAAAGCTGTACACACACACAAACACACACACCACTCTGACCACATTCCCTCCATTGGCCTTCAATCTCTGTGTTCCTGCCGGCTTCCCAAACACATCAGGCTCCATCTCCATGCCATTGAGCCCACTGTAAATATTGCCAGTATTCTGTTTCGGCTACCAGAGCCTGTCCAGCTGTCCCTGAGGGAAAAGGAGAATTTTCTTTTTGGTGCTCAAATGTTATTCCAGGGAATCTTTGACCGGGCCGAGCCAGAACAACACACCTCTTATTTCCCTCTCGCATTCATTATCTCTCTCTCTCTCTCTCTCTCTCTCTCTCTCTCTCTCTCTCTCTCTCTGTCTCCATCGTCCCCTTTCCTCTCAACCTTTTGCACTGTCTCACACCTCGGTTAAACTGTCAGCTCTGGCTTGTTTTTCAGGCAGCCATTTGTGCGCACCAGCAGCAGCCAAAGTGTGCTCGTCCCCTATAAAGAACCCGGCACCAAACCGGGAGCAGAAACCTCCACTCTGTTTCAGCTGCTTCGTCTCGTCCAAAGTTCTCCTCTAATATAAAACTTATTTTAAAGTGCCAGGGCCATTTTTGAAATGAACTTCCATCCAAGGAGCAGAGAGAATGAGCAAAGCACCTGCATCAGAGAGAGAGAGAATAAGAGAGGAATAAAAGAGAGAAAGGAAGAGAGAGAGAGAGAGAGCGAAAGCGAGAGCTGTTCTCCATATCTGTCTCCCTCACCGTCTGGTCGAAGCTAACGAGACAGAATCGCTCCTTCAGCAGGCCACAGGTTCACCCCTGGAACGGCCCATCAGACCGGCTTCGGTGAGGATCATTACTGTCAACTCACCATCACCTCTGACAAATTATCCCAAGTGGGCTGGCCATCAGCGAGGGAGAGGGGGAGCATGCGTAATACAAGCCATGGATGTCGCCGGACACATGCCTGGCTTGGGAGTGTTTTCAGAGGAGGCCTGGAGCAACTGGATGGGCAAAGAGTTTTGGGGCAACCAGGACAAACATGAGTGCCTGGACCAGCAGGAGTTACATGAACAATGGTTTGTAACGTCCACCCCACACACACACACACACACACACACACACACACGCACACATACACGCACCACACAAACACACACACATTAGGCATACCACTGGTGCACATACACACATATACACACACACACACACACAGACACACACACACACACACACACACACGCACACACGCACACACACACGCACCACACAAACACACACACATTAGGCATACCACTGGTGCACATACACACCTACACACACACACACACACACACACACACACACACACACACACACACACACACACAGGCAGACACACTACACGAAACTCTAAATCCATCTTCAGAAACAATGGAAGGCCCTCCTGAGTCAAACTGCCGTCAGATCGACAGACTGATTCAGTTTACTACACCTTTTGTCTCGGTCCAGTCTCACACACTCACACATTGAAAACTCTTTAGCAATGATGTCTGAGAAAGCTCCTACTCTGTGTGTGTGTGTGTGTGTGTGTTGGCGGGGGGAGAAAATCCACCCCCAAATCCCAGCGCTCAGCACTGTGTGGGATGAAGGGAGACGCGTCTGAGGCCTTGTGTATCCAAAGGAGTTAACTGGCTCTGAGTCGGAACATGTGCAAACACACACAGCCATTCAACAACTTCTCATTATACGCACTAATTCCTTGCGCACATAATCTGCTTTACTGCGGAAAATCCTACCACATTTTTACAGTTTACCATTCAGAATTATATAAAAAGGAGGAAAATCACTGCGCTGTGCTCTGAACCTAGCCTAGCAGTCATGGGGAATATATTAAATCATGGATGTGTTCCAAAAAATTAAGTAATTATTAGTCTGGGGTCAATTTCCAGGATTTTTTATTTTTTATTATCCAAAATGCATGATGGAAATTGCACTCCATGCGTCACGAGAAATCTGTAGCGCTAGCAGGCTGAGTGAGGCCTGATGTCCACTAGGAATCTAATCAAAAAGCACTCAAGCTCGCCGTACAGAAGGAGAAGAATAGTCCATTGTGCGACTTTGGCAGCACTCTACGAAAACATTTCAAACATTAAAAACACCACTTTGACTGTGTGGCTTTTCATCCGTATCTACGGAGATGACATCAGCCTTGGCTGGATCCTCCACCATCGCATAGTTCTATTGGCTGATCCATCCTGTTCCATCCTGATTGTACAGATCTCACTTTGCACACCCTTTTGAAAAAAACATGTCTGTGCCAGTCGGAGCGATTAGCGCTCAGGCTTCAGCACACTTAGCATCAATGCTACGCTTTCTAGGGGCAGAAGAGGGCTAAGTGATATAGATGTGCCTCTAAGGCTGGGTGCAGTGCACTGGTGACCTGACCCCCATCTTAGAGTTTGAAGTTGACTTCAGACAGTTGATGGATGCTGGTGATCCATGACCTCTGGCTATCAGTAGGGCCTCTATTGCTGTCTGTGGTTGTACACACACACGCACGCACACGCACACACACACACACACACACCACACACACACACACACACACACACACACACACACACCCACTCATACACGGACTTTAGAATTTATACAAATATTTTAGGGCATTGTATTTCAGCGTTTGTATTAAGGCTGTTTAAGACACCTTAAGATGACACCCACACACACATAGAGTCGCACTGTACGGTAAAACGTTTGCCTGGACACAAACGCACATACTCACACACACTCACACACACACACACACTCACACACACACACACACACGCACACACGCACACATGCACGCACGCACACACACACACTCACACACATACTCATTCTCCATCATTCTCTTACATCACTGCACCAGCCCCGTCCAGTCCTGTTCAGACAGCCTAACCCGCTTAGACAGACTACATGGGCCCTCCTGTGGAGACAGCAGAAAAGCCAGAAAGCCAACTCAACGTTAAAGCTTTCAGTTCTTTCCAGTGAGCTGTCTTAAGCCAGAGGTTCCTGACAGGAGGCCATTGCCTTTCTGGTCGCAGTTCACCACTTCTCGATCGCAACGCCAAAATGTGTTTTCTAAATCAAAGCGTCGGCAGTATTTAAAAAGGGAAGAAAAAAAAATCTACTGATAACTGCTCAACTGGCGATGAACAAAACCCCAAGCCATTTGTTTTTGTTTTTGTAACTTGAAAGACATTGATCTAATGCAGAAACATGGCAGCGTTAGCTTATCTCACTGTGAGGATGATCCTAGATTTGAAATGCAGGATTACACAATGAGCACAACTCCCAGTAAGCCGCAGTCAGTAAATACACTGTCAGAGTGTATGAAAATGAATTTCTCTGGGACCGAATCTGATGCAGAGTGGATTGGCTCATACGTAGGTCTGCAGAAAGCCAGTCAAGTTAATACATCTGTTCAGAGAAACAGAGACTAAAGGTGGAGACTATGAGGTTAAAGGTGGAGACTATGAGGTTAAAGGTGGAGACTACTGTATGAGGTTAAAGGTGGAGACTATGAGGTTAAAGGTGGAGACTACTGTATGAGGTTAAAGGTGGAGACTATGAGGTTATAGGTGGAGACTATGAGGTTAAAGGTGGAGACTACTGTATGAGGTTAAAGGTGGAGACTATGAGGTTATAGGTGGAGACTATGAGGTTAAAGGTGGAGACTACTGTATGAGGTTAAAGGTGGAGACTATGAGGTTGAAGGTGGAGACTACTGTATGAGGTTAAAGGTGGAGACTATGAGGTTAAAGGTGGAGACTACTGTATGAGGTTAAAGGTGGAGACTATGAGGTTAAAGGTGGAGACTATGAGGTTAAAGGTGGAGACTACTGTATGAGGTTAAAGGTGGAGACTATGAGGTTAAAGGTGGAGACTATGAGGTTATAGGTGGAGACTATGAGACTAAAGGTGGAGACTTATGTATGAGGTTAAAGGTGAAGATCTGAGATAGCATATAGTGATGATAAATAGCATCACCGAATTAGAAACAGTACAATGGAAATTGCTATTTTGTAATGATGCTGTATTCCATGTCAAACCTGGAATAAAAAGCAAATGAACCAGTGGGGACACCGATGGTGCTTATTATTATTCAGTATTGATCATTCCATAACTGTTAAATATTACAACTGAAAAAAAAATTATATGATAAAATGATTTATGAAAATTCACTAAAATCTGTTTTTGCAAATGAACCCGAAGCGCTTTTGTCCAGAGTGACTTTGTAAAAACATTGAATACGTATACAGTATTGTTTGCATCAGTATGTGTACTAACAGCGTATCAAAACCACAACCCTGGTTTTATTAACCCCTTGGGGAATTTGGATAGTCCGCCTACAGAGACTTCACAGATGGTTTGTTGAAATTCAAGTTCAGTCTTTCTAATTATTCAGTGAACATCAGCTTCACCAAACCCAACTCCTAACCTTAACCATAAATCACTGTTAGCAGTTTGTTTATAATCTGAGCATCTGTAGATAGTCTATAGGGGACCATCCGAAATAAAGAGTGACCACATCATGGTTGATCATTTCATCTGCATGACTACTAGAGTCCCATAATGGTTTTGTGTTGTAGAGCCAAATGCAGTGAATTGGTGAGCGAGACTCCCACTAAACGCTCTCGTTCTCCTTACAGTGCTGCCTGGCCATTGTGATCATTGTCTGAGTTGTCACTACCAATGAAGGGAGCGCCACAATGGACCCCGTCTGGGGAAGGTAGTGGAAGAAAAGCCAACGGCGCGCGCTCCGCTGGGAAAGACAGAGGAACAGAACCTGAACCCACAGAGGACATTAGAGGGGATGTCACAGGGGGCCGACTGCTCTGTGATGTTTGAACCGCAAATTATGCCATCTTTATTGTGTGAGTCTCTCTCTCCCCCCTCTCTCTCTCTCTTCTCTCTCTCTTTCTCTCTCTCTCTCTCAGTGTGTGTGTGTGTGTGTGTGTGTGTGCACGTGTTTAAAAATGTGTGTTTGCGAAATCTTTCGAATTCTGCGGCGCATAACATGTATTCAAATGGCATTCTCCAAGACCAAAGTCGAATTTTGTCAGCTCCAAGAAACACACAGCTTTGTGTGTGTGTGTGTGTGTGTGTGTGTGTGTGTGTGTGTGTGTGTGTGTGTGTGTGTGTGTGTGCGCGTGTGTTTGTGTGTGTGTGAGTGGGTGGGTATGCGTTTTATGGCGAAAAATGGAGAATGGAGGCGAACACAGAGATCTCAGGTTTAAAGGCAAATCTCGTGCCCCATACACCACATGACCCCGGGAGTGCCAAAGAACACACGCAGAACTAGACACAGAAGGCAGGTCCTATACACACACACACATCATTTAAACACTAATGGTGGAGAGATACGCTAACCAACACACCAGAGCTACACAGGCATCAAATAACACTGCACACGGATGAAATGATAACAGTAACGCTCACCAACCTGAGACACAAAAGGGGAGACACTAACCACTCTATTTCAGAACATTAGGCACAGAATTAAACATTAACATTCCGCAAAGCATTATGGGGCCAACTCTTACCCACACTAAAGCACTGCTACCCCCTTGCATGCTACAATATTTATACAGGAGCGATCACTAAAATCAGAAGACATGCTGGCCTTTACACACATATAACACATACATAGGCTCTAAGACAGAGCTCTAGGGTAAATCACATCAAATCTATACTGGGATGGTTATGGTCCGTGAATATGGTCAGTCTAGGAATGTGTCCATTGTTGTGGCTATAGCTAATTGGAGATCATTGGCGCCATAGACTTGTAAAGTATTTGAAGACATATTTCCTGTGCAATGCTGATTATGGACTCAGAATGTCTGACATGATCAAAATGTTTATTTGTTTGTTTTAACTGTGTGCATCCACAAGTCCCTTGTGTCAGCATCACTGAGGCATCTTGGCCATTTCATCCAGACTCCCATGCAAAGCTCCTGAGCTGGCCGAGATTAAAAAAGCCCCAGTTGGGTGTGGAATGTGTGACCACAGGGGGAAGCCCTGTCGGCCGACCTGCAAGACAGGGGTGAGGGGGGGTGGAGGGTCGCAGGGCCCATGGGGTAGGGGTAGGAGGGTCGGAGGGGTGTGGGGGGTGGGGGGTGGGGGGGGGGCAAGAGGGGTAGGGGGTGGAGGGGGAGCAGCAGGTAGCTGAGGAGCTGTCCAGATGCATCCAACTCCTGGAGCAAGCCAAGCAAAAGAGGAGAAGAGGAGGGTGGGAGTCGGGAGTTGAGTGTGTGTGCGACTCTGTGTTTGCGTGTGTATGTGTGTGTCTGTGTGTGTGTGTGTGTGCGCACGTGTGTGTGTGTGTGTGTGTGTGTGTGTGTGTGTGTGTGTGTGTGTGTGTGTGTGTGTGTGCGTGTGTGCATGTTTGTGGGTGTGTGTGTGTGTACTCAAATGTGTGTGTTTGTGTGTTTGTTTGGGTGTGTATGTGTGTATGTATGGGGTGTGTTGCTGAGGCAAGCACAAAGGAGAGGGAAATATATTTGGCCACACGTTATATGAGGTGTCCTTAGATACAGTGTTTACTTCTCATTAAGCACTATGCACTTTTCATATTGGTACATGCTGCAACAATGTATACATGGGTTCAGAATACGGGTAAAGTAAAGGTTAAGAGTTGCCACAGTGTGCACTTCCTTCAAAAGTACATACGATTATGTATTGCTTAGTACACTATCGTTTCTAATAACAACGTTTTTACTGTAATGATGGCACTAAATTATAAACTGGGATTATTCATGTTCTTTGAGGACCATGCATCCACCCTGAGCGATACACCCATCGCTCTCCCAACCCTCTGCCCTTCTCTCTGCCCCAGTTAGATGGCTCGAGAATGAGTTGCACATAAACAATGTCGTGGGTTAATGCTTTGTTAACTAATTGGCTAAGCTCTCTACTGTCTGAGTGGTGATGGTGGGAATGTGGGGAGAGAGGGAGAGAGAGAAAGGGAGGAAGAAAGAGAGGAAGAGAGAAGCATGGACACAAAAAAGACACAGAGGGATAGCCAGGACGACTGTACTGTGTGGAGACAAATCTCAGCAGCTGTCAACCGACTTGATATATTTCACATTTCATGTCTGCCTTTGAGCAGATAACCTCTGTGGGCCAGGGTACTCCAAAACACACACACACACACACACACACACACACACACACACAAAACCATCTGTATGAGTTCAGTGGTAATTGGTTCCTCTGGCTAGAACTCGCAGTGAGGGCCACAGACAGAATCCCAAGCATGCCGCCTCAACATTTCAACACTCGAGGCACAGACCTCCTCTCCCCTATCAAACATTTCAAAACACACGGTGTAGATCCCCTCTCTCACTCCATGGAGCGCTGTATGGGTCATAGATCAAGTTTAAACGTTATTTATGTAAGCTCAAAGCCCGCCATCTGTAAAAGCACAATCCTTCATTTGTTCTGTATCCCGCATGCCTAATCTCCATCATATGTGTGTTCCTACAATGTCTGAA
>NC_045155.1:5851388-5853888 GCF_900700415.2 Clupea harengus | reverse complement strand
TTTGCAGCTGTAAATACCACAAACCTTCCCCTGAATGGCAGCAAACAGTGGTGTAGATGTGCCCCGGGTCTGGGCAGCGCTCTTGAATAGTTGTCATATTTTTGCAAGATGCCACCAACACCTAGCAGTCAAGTCAAGGTCTCCATAGTTACTGTGAAGTATGTGACGGTCGTGGTGCGACCGCACATGAACTGCACCCTTCTGCCCCATCTTTGCAACCACTAGCGCACCGAAACAGACATGGTTTGCACGCACACACAAACACTCATACCACTGATTACAATTGGATCCACCTCATGGAGACTGCTAATTGCCTGGACTAGCAGAGGGGACACGAAAAATGGTCTGGGCCAGACCACCTGGATAAAGTGGTTGGTTTTACAAACCTTTCAGACATTATTGTAATACATAGTCATCTCTTTGTTTTATAATTTGAAGAAATGCTATGTTCGTGTCTCGGGGTCTGTCTTGTCATTGTGTATTGTTTAGTGTTTGTGTCTACCCCCCATGTGTAAAAATGGTGCTGGCCGCCAGGTGTATATATGTTCATTGTTCTGTCTTGTTCAGTTAGACAAGTCTTGTTGTCAGGTATGTGCTTTGATGTGGACATTTTGTTTTAACGTTGTTGTTTGCCAGCCATCAATAGAACAGAAGACTAAAAAAAAAACATTATTTGCAGGCGATTGGGAAGATTAAATTAATTCATTTTACAGGCTGTTGGACAGGGGGCGTGGCCAGAGCGGAGTTGTTTTGTTTTTTAATTAATGCTTGTCCATCGTTGCGATCGTTGTTGTGTTTATTAGAAAGAAATACAGCCTTGCAGGGCAAAATACAGGGGAATTTGGGTGATTTTGATGCACAAAATGATGTTTCCGTCTGAAAGTTGCAATTCTGTTTCAAAGGGTACATTCCGCGAATTCCGTCCGTTTTCCGTTATCGCGGAAATTTTCAACCCGCGTACCCCCTGAACCACTTTGCGTACCCCTGGGGGTACGCGTACCACAGTTTGGGAACCGATGCTCTACCCCATTTAGAGGCATAGCAGGTATTTTAATAGAGATTGTACTGCTGCATGTTGTCCTCTACCCCATTTAGAGGCTGAGCAGGTGATATTCCTGGAGACTGCTGCTTTTTGTCCTCTGCCTATTGAGAGGCTTAGCAGTTCTCCAGAATATTGGATGCATAATAAACCTTATAGTTAAACCCTCACTCTGTCTCTGAGCTTTTCGGGCCAAACCCACACATGTTGACGGCAACCAAGGCTCTGTCGGTCACAAAGTAGACTGTGGCAAGCCACTTACTGTGAATTTTTTAGTTTTATGCTGAGGCCACAACCTGTCCACAAATTCATTGAGAAACTCACATCTATATGCAGGCCTACGTGTATAGTGGCAAGTCATGGTCTCCATAGAAACCATAGCATTGATAGGTTACTATTAAGAAGTAGACTGTGGCAAACTACTCAAACAATTCATTGTTTTGTTTCGCGCACAGCTATACAGTATGTAGGCCTACATGTAGAGTATGGTGCTTAGACATAGTGTATGTGCAGACCCAAGTACAGTTATCCTGAACAGGCATGTCATGTCATATCAAATCCAATTTTAAAGGGCCATGTCTGTATGTTCTCTGTCCTCAACTGCAAGATTCATACGTACGCACACACACACACACACACACACACACACACACACACGTTCAGGCTGGGGAAGCTCTCCGCTCGCCACTCTGGACAGGACTTTCCAGAGCACACGATTGGCCAAAACAGAAGAGACTTTGTCATAGCTCTCAAAATATGATCTCTGGCCAAGAGAAGGAAACTCCGGTGAGTACAAACACTCTCACTCACTCACTCACTCAGTCACTCATCACACTCAAAAGCCATCATTTCCACAGAGTGCTCCTCTTCAAAAAAAAAGCTCAACCTTTTTTACAGTACTGTGTAGGTGAGACAGCTTACTGTATCCCAAACCTTTTTTACAGTACTGTGTAGGTGAGACAGCTTACTGTATCCCAAACCTTTTTTACAGTACTGTGTAGGTGAGACAGCTTACTGTATCCCAAACGTCTCCGGACTGGGTTAGCACACAATGATGTCTGGCAATGATGGTCTTGTGGCATGTTGAGTAAGTAAGCAGCCTCTCCCTTCTTTGACCTCCATGTGAGCCGGTTCAGTGCTGTGCACAGATTTCTCAGGCGGTCTAATCACTCAGTGTTGTGGCCGTGGACCTTAAGGAAATGAGATTTGTGTGTCTGTGTCTGTGTGTGTGTGTGTGTGTGTGTGTGTGTGTGTGTGTGTGTGTGTGTGTGTGTGTGTGCACTGACTCGTGCTATACGATATTACACTTGATTTCTCAATCAATCCACTCTCTCTGTCTCTCTTTGTCACGCACGCACACACACACACACACACACACACACACACCTAAGCTCACACTACAGTATCCACACACATGCACTCACTCACACTCTCAGAGAGAAAAAGAAAGAAAGAAAGAAA
>NC_045155.1:5828888-5833888 GCF_900700415.2 Clupea harengus | reverse complement strand
CCAGAACCTCCCAGGGCTCTCTCTCTGTCTCTCTCTGTCTCTCTCTCTCTCTCTCTGTCTCTCTCTCTCTCTGTCTCTCTCTCTCTCTCTCTCTGTCTCTGTCTCTCTCTCTTTCTCTCTCTCCGCATAGTCAGTCATGTGATCCCTTGATGGCAGGTAACTCTCAAACAAGTATCCACAACACATTACAAAGTACTCCGCTGATAGAAATGTGCCTTCATTGAAGGGGAGGAAATGTATGGGCCGTGTCCAGAAGTCCTTGAGTGACGAAGGAGCTGGTGGAGAGACACAGCTGAAGGGTGACTTTGCACCCTTTGTTCGGCATAGTAGGGATCCATTTTAAACCGTGCCAGCGGCAGAGCCAGCTTTGTGAACGGACGATAAATCAAAGGCCTCTTAAGTGAAGCCCTTTGTGTTATGTTTATGACGCGACACCTCGTAAAACAAATGTCTCCACAGCTTGAGAAGCTCCACAGCCATACTCCAGGGAGACAGTATGATGAGGCAAATGCGAGTGATGGTTTTTTAACGGAATTTAGTTTTTCTTGGAAAGACATGGCCACTCGGAGTTGGACATGATAATAGCGAGATTATTTGCGATGCTGCGCATTCTGACTTGAAATCAAGCCCCGTGCCAGCAACTCATTCCTGCCATGACAAATGACTTTAATTAGGAGCCAAAATGGCTTCCTGGCGCCACAGGCTTCTGATTGGCCCTCACTGATGGTGGACAGGATCATGGGACAACGCCAGTCAGATCCCCAGTTTGCATCCATCACGGAAAAAAGAAAACCTGACATGCTTCGTTATTTCCCGCAGATGATTGCGCATTTGTATCAAAATGCAGAAATTTGTGAAGGGCATGATTGGACTGGGGGTGAGAGGGGGGATGGGGGGGCAGGACTTGGCTCCATGCTTCACACGCCACTGTGGATGCGCTCAGCCAAGTGGCGAGGTGAATGCCATCACGAGAGTCGGGCGGAATAGGCCCAGGCCGAGAGACGCCAGCTCCTCTCCCCGGGTTTTGGAAACGGCTCGGCCGCCGTCATTAAAGACATCTGGAGCCAGAGTGAGACACATTTTCCAGATTAGAGGACCCTCGTCTCTCTCGCCCTCCCCCAACCCCCCACCCCATCCCCATCCCCAGTACAAGAGAGTGAGGCAATTAGTCAAAGACCCAGCCAGGAGGCTACACGAAGAGTGCAGACTCAAGAAAGCAAGTATTTACCCCTTGTGAGGAAAACAAATAACAATGCACAAACAAGGGACTTTATGTGATGATAACATGGGAGAGGCGTGCAGAGGACAGAGAGGACGGCATGCACATTTATTGGATGTGTTTATTTGTTATTAAACATCGACATGGAACCAAATGTGATTTTTATAATACATTTTTCTCTGGTCCACTAGGTACAAGCGTTTGACACATACAAACCTGCGAAAGTTTGGAAAATATTCAGCCTCATTTCTATTCAGAGGCACAGACTGTCAGATGGGACAGTGACTGGTGCATGTGTGAATTAGTTATCAGTTCAGCTAAGACAGCTCAAAGGTCAAAGGTCAGATGCATGATGTGGGAGAGGTTGGACTTTGAGGGGTTGTGAGTCAAGTATTCTGGTGTTCCAGCATGTGTACCTTGGAAGGACGGCAGTGGAAGGATCTAAAGCAGAACTTTAAAACTCAGCTCAGATTGCCTGTTAAGTTCCCGTTACTACGAGGCCAGGTTTCATTTTTCCCTGGTCCAGCATGCATTTCCTGGGCCAGGGTCTCTGGTTGGCAGTCCTGTGCCTGGACGTGATAAGAACAGGCCATCCAAGGGGACGACAAGAGTAGGGAAAAACAAGTGAAGCAGTCCAGGAGAAGGAGCAGATTGAGCCCAGCTTCTCTCCTACTCCCCCTCCCTTTCACATTCAGAAACCCCAACAGCTCCAAATCAAGCAGCAACAATTGCAAGGATGACAACAACAACAACAACAACAACCATCACCACAACAACAATCATGGTCAACATCTCTACTCTGCCTTAATGAGACATGACAAGATGAGCTCTACTGTAAGCGAGTGAAATTGGATTTCAATTCCAGCTACACAACAAGATGAACTGGTCAAGGCTGTGGGTTGGTGTCCTAATGCTAACTGTAACATACCTGCCATGGATTTGTCCCAGTCCATGCCCTGCAGTTGGCTTCTGGATCTGGATAGGATAATAGACCTACTCTAATCGGCAGAGTATGTCTGAGACTGTTTGAGTGGGAGGAAAAAGCATGGCGTACGCTGCATGACCCCTCCGTGACCCCTCCGTGACCCTTCCGTGAGGTGAATAAAAATGCCAGGGCCTATGTGGAAAAAGTGCCAGGTTTGCTGTAGTGGAAAATACTGGACTACCAGGGTGGGTGGACTTGATTAGAGTTTCCCTATGGCTGTGAGGGAGGCATGACGAGAGTCAATTTTCACATCAAACGTCTTTCTCTCTCTTTCCTTCTCGCTCTACCCCTCTCTCTCTCTCTCTCTCTCTCTATCAATTTTAATTTGCCATTTCAAAGGGGCTTTATTAGCATGACTGTCATACAACAGTATTGCCAAAGCACAGCATGTAAATGGGAGTAAATCAATAATAAGGCAAATATCAACAGATAGAATGATATCCACAACAGCAAGGACAGGGCTATGCTTTGAGGCAGTGAAGCTGCAGTGTTCTTAGGGTTTGTTCCTCAGCCTGTGTCAACAGGAGGCCATTTTCAAGAGGAAGGGCGTTTGTTCCGGAGTCTTCTACAGAGATGATATTCTCTGCAGTCCCACATAAGGGTTATGTTAACTTCACTGGTACCCTTTTCAGGATATCTATAACGTATGAAAGCTAACTAAAATACAAGGAAAAGAACAAGGCACTATTCCCTCCTATGTGCTCAGCCATCTTGAATTGCAGCAATCCACTTGCATAGATATATGGAAACTATTTTAATAGTTTTGCAGCATTTGCTTTCTTTGTGGTGCTAATTTGCAGTGCCTGTAGTAAAGATATTTGAAGGATCATTCTATGCTATTGTTGGGGGTTAGAGACACCCATTTTTAACTGGAACTACTTTTGTGATGTCCAAATCCATATGTGTTTATTTGTATACATGACACCATGTGCCAAACAACTGGAAACAAATATAGGTCATGACTGTGGCATAATTCAAAATCTGTGAGGAAGAAGAGTGAAGAAAAATATTTATAAGTACATTATTGATAGGTGAAAATTCACCCTAGTTACCTCAGGACTCCGGAGCTGCATATAAGTATATTTATTAGACAAACAACAATTGCAATCGGGCTCACTCCCAGCACAAGGCTGAAAGTGAAGCAATGACAAACACATCGCACAAGGTTTATATAGACAGAAGTTGAGCGTTCAACAGGGATAACCACGCGGTGGATTTCCGACGTCCGAGGCAAAGATGGTAGTTTTGCAAGGTCGAAAGAAGCACAGTCCGTCCCTTCTTATCACTTCTGGTCTAAACATGCTCTTGTACATATGCAGACTAAGTGGCACCTAATATTCTAAGTTACACACACGCAGAAACACAGAAAAGCCATGTTCCTGCTTTCATAAGCACATGATTCATACAAGGAATATATTAATACAAAGCACTTGATTATTATATTCTTAAGTCATTAACAGTGTTTGGAAATTATCTCCATCAATTATGTTCGGCTGCTTCTGTGTTCTGACATGTCAGAATGTCTCCAAAACTCACAGTTTATGTGCCTATGTGCAATATAATGTATATAAGACAATTGCACTTCTGTGTTTTTACATATTATTTAAATTGATATCATTTAAAACTCTAAAACACAAATAAGTGCCTGCAACAAACTGGTTGTGAAGAAATTACCATATATGTAGAACTGTGTGACCGAGTAAGCGGCTGATTGAACATGGACTAAACACTTTTGATTCTGATGTCAAATGAATCATTTATTAATTCATGAATTCATTAATAATTCATTACTATATTTTTTTGTACATGGATTTTAGTCTGTTTCAGGAATCCATTGGGTCCCAAAGTCTAACTCTTATTCCATTTTCTCTCTATTTACACTGTATTCACACTCACTGAACACTCCATCACACACACAGTCACTGAACACTCCATCACACACACACTCACTGAACACTCAGCGGCCGAGGAGGCGGAAGTCTGTTTGTTTTTGTGTGGATGGCCATTTGAGATTGGTGCGCTTTCAAAAGCTGTTCTGTAATCCATTTGATTAGTGGGACTTTCCTGCGAAACAATAGCCCCTTTCAAACACGACTCCTGCTCGCAGCTCCTGCTTACCGCACCACGGGACTCAAGGAATCTTTATGTCTCCGAACCCTTTCCCAATATTTCCTAACGTTTTTTCCCCCCGCGCTCAAGAATGCCTGCTCGGAGCTTGCTTGTTTTCTGCAGTTTGTGAGCTATAAAACAACACCAAAATTGACTCGCAAAGCAACACTAACAAGGATTGTCATATTTTCTCTTCCTCCAGGGGTTTACTCCAGGGGTCTTGTTACTGCAGCATAGCATTCTCTCTCCCAGCAGTGGACCATTAAACTTCATTACAGTACAAACTCATGTTGATGACAGCCTGTACTTATTGCCAATAATAAGCCACTGATGTTTAGAAGGTGATTTAGGGATAAGACCCTGCGCTGTGATTCAAGGCCTTTGTGATGAGGGGCCATATAATTCTGTAAGACGAACTACATATATGGCTCCCCTGCCTTAGTGTCTATTAGTGTTCAAATCAGGAGCCAATTACTGAATGTGAACTAATGTCAAACTCGACCCCAGCAACCCCCTGTTGAGCTGTTTAATGGTGAGGTATGTTTGAGTCTTGCTGTACACCAAACTCAATTATAGATATTAATACAGCATTTATTTTCCATCAGAGGCCTCACTGGGGTCACTGCACAAACCAAAAAGCCAAAAAGAGTTATTGAGGTCAGTTATTGGGTGTTCGACATTTTCGTC
>NC_045155.1:5811388-5823888 GCF_900700415.2 Clupea harengus | reverse complement strand
CCAATAAAGCAAGCAGAGCTCTTTGAAAGTCAATAACAAAAATATTACAGTGACAGTTATAGAGCTGTGCTTTTAATCCATGTGAATGTATCCCTTGTCTCTGCGCTTGTCAGTCAGTGAGGCCACCCAGCATGGGGCCAGTTCATATGAGCATAAGACGAGAGAGAGAGAAAGATAGAGAGGGGGAGAGAAAGAGAGAGAGAGAAAGAGAGGGAGAGAGAGAGAGATAGAGAGGGGGAGAGAAAGAGAGAGAGAGAAAGAGAGAGAGAGAAAGGAAGAGAGAGAGAGGGAGAGAGAGAGAGATAGAGAGGGGGAGAGAAAGAGAGAGAGAGAAAGAGAGAGAGGAAGAGAGAGAGAGAGTGTCAGGACTATGCCTGGACTCTTCCTCTTGGCCTCTCCATGTCTGTTGCTTGGCTGTTCTCTTGTGTGCTCTTCCCCCCGGCCCGCCCCTCACCTGATCCCACTGATTACCTGAATTATTTCCTCCTGTTCCCTCTCGTGTTCTGCCTGTTCGTGTCTGCATTCTTGGTTAATCGTTTTGAGTATTTTAATTCTGTGTTTGTAACCATCCTTTGTAGAGAAAACAGGCAAGAACGTAGCACTGAACTAAGTCATAGTTACCTCTCGTCTGTGACTTTGGCCTGTTTTTATTTATTTTTTGCCTTGAATTTTGGATTGTCTACCGGCCTGTTTTGTGTCTGATTTTTTTTGCCTGTCCCTGGAATTTGTCTCTGCCTGTTGTCTGGGCCGTCTGACTGTCTTCTTGTTTACAAACTCTGCATTTGTTTTTTTGCTTGCGCTTCTGGACTATTTGTTTAATAAATTGCTTTTTCGGCTGTACTTTTGCCTACGTGTCATGTCATTGGATTCTCTCTCCTGCTGAACTGTGACAGAGAAAGAGAGAAAGAAAGAAAGAGAGAGAAAAAGAGAGAGGTGGAGCGAAAGAGTGACTCCAAACAGCGGGGGGGAGAAAGAGAGAAAAAAAAGTGTGAAACATAAAAATATAAGGAGTGGAGATATTTCACAGTAAGAGAGAATATAAAACATGTGGAAAGGTCACTTATTCATTCCCAGTACATGACCTTTAAGGAAAGGCCTATTCACAGCGCATCACCTCGAAGGAAAGGCCCATTTGTATCCACTTGTCTGAGCTTGTTGGCCGATGTGATGAGGTTAAATGCGGACATGAAAGCGCCATGTGTTCAGCTCTCTCTCTAGAGGGGTGACTGGAAGCCTGCATTCCCTCTGCTGTCACCAGCGTGGCCTTTTCCCGGTTGTCTGTGTCGCACCTTTGTGTCGTTTCCAGGCCTCCGTGATTCCAGCTCAGACTCCGGCGCCACGACCCCTGTCCCTTGATGTCGTCTGAGCGGGAATGCCGGGAGAAATTCCTTGCGAAGTGACAGTTGGCGGAACCGGTACAGACAATGCAGCCCTGTCCAGTGTCACTGGTCACTTTCCCCTATCAACAACAGTGGGCTCTGAATGTGTGTGTGTGTGTGTGTGTGTGTGTGTGTGTGTGTGTGTGTGTGTGTGTGCCTGTGTATATGTGTGTGTGTACATACTTACTGTATGTGTGTGCATCTGTGTCTGTGTGTGTGTTTGTGTACATATTTACTGTATGTGTGTCTCCCTGTGTGTGTGTGTGTGTGTGTGTGTGTGTGTGTGTGTGTGTGTGTGTGTGTGTGTGTGTGTTTAGGATTATTGGGTGATAATGGACAGAGGGGTTGCTCAGACACAGGTCTCATTAGCACAAACCCACTAGTGCAAACAGAACTGATTGACCTGTCTGAGACTGGCGCCCAGACTGAACACACCTCTTCAGTGACTGGACTGACTGGCGCCCAGACTGAACACACCTCTTCAGTGACTGGACTGACTGGCGCCCAGACTGAACACACGCCTTCAGTGACTGGACTGACTGGCGCCCAGACTGAACACACGCCTTCAGTGACTGGACTGACTGGCGCCCAGACTGAACACACGCCTTCAGTGACTGGACTGACTGGCGCCCAGACTGAACACACCTCTTCAGTGACTGGACTGACTGGCGCCCAGACTGAACACACCTCTTCAGTGACTGGACTGACTGGCGCCCAGACTGAACACACCTCTTCAGTGACTGGACTGCATCTCTGCCTTCTTTAATCTAGCGACCTATTGGTTTTATAAGAAAGCACAAATACACACTGAACAAACTATACTACAGACAGAACCAAAATGGGCTAACTAAGACATCAAGGGAACAGCACAATGAGAGACATGCAACAAAGATAAAATACATCTGTTAGGTGAAAATTCACCCTTAAGTTAGTTCTGGACTCCGAAGTTGTAGATCAGTATATTTATTCAATAACAATTGCAATTGGGCTCACTCACAACACAAGGATGAAAAGTGAAGCCCTGATACTCACAAACCACATATACTTAAGATTTATCTAATGCTGACGCCATAAATGTTTAATCATCTAGTTCTCGACTGAGCTTCTAGTATCTTCTCAGGGTCGAGAAAACAATAAGTGGCGCCAGTTAATCAAAGTTACACATATACACAGAAACACAGAAAAGCCATGTCACTGATATGAAAAGCATAAAAGGTCATTATTAATACAAGCACTTGATTCATATATTCTGAAGTAATTAACAGTGTTTGGTAATTATCTCCATCAACATCTTAACATACTGATGGAACCCAGCTGACGACAAACTTTGGACAAAGGACCAACGAGGTGAATCAAAGGGTTCTGGAGGTTTATTCCAAGGCACTCCTGCAGGGAGTCAATTCCAACATCAAGGTAGAGGCAGGGAAAAGACTAAAAGATCATTACAGTGTTACAGCTTAAGTACAAGTCAGCCAGGGGAGGATACCGTGGGGTCAGAGGTCAACATGAGGGGTGTGTTACAGGTAGAAGGTGGGAGAGGGGGGGACCCTCCTACGGATGGTTCTGGAACACACACAAAGGCCTGAAGCCTACTTAGCAAAGGCCATGGTTTTAACCAAGGGTGTGCCCTGACTATCAATACACACACACACACACACACACACACAGGAGAACATGCTTGCAATGCAATGGTAAGTATATAAATTAATGGTAATATCAATTTCCATCAATACCCCATAGTACATACAACCACTAAAAGGTCCCCTACAGTCTTTGATCCGGTAGCACATCATCTAGGTCTAACATACTCTGTACGGTCTTTCTGTTTTGTTCTATGATCTTATCAAACAATGATGCTGGATTTTGGGTTGATTGTTGTTTTTGTTCAGATATGGAAGCACAGTCACATCCTGCAAGCTGACACCATGACGTAGGGCGATTATTTGCAGTTATTTGCAGGCGATCGTGATGACCGAGCACAAATCTCAGAGAGACGGTGCATATTTTAAAGTCTCCTTGCACAAAGCAAAACAAACAGGGGCGGATATCTGCGCCGTCCCAGACGTCAGTGCTAACTCAGCAGGGCAGGTCTATTGTCCCCGGAGCAGGGGGAATTTGAGTGATTTCCCCTGTGGAGACTGTCGGTTTCTTTCTTTCCGTAGCAAATCACTCAAACTCCTTCCCCCTGTTCCCCTGTTCCCCTCTTCACCCCTTCCCTTCAGCCTCCCCAACTGTTTGTCAGTTGCACTCTTCTGTTGCAGGACACCCACATCCCTCGCTCTCACGAAGAGACACTGGGGTCGTAAGGTGACCATTCTCCCCCTAAATAGAAATCAATCCTTCAGCGTTATTTATCTTTGGTTAAAACCCAGAGGTATTTTCAGTCAATAAACCAAAAAAATCATTGACTGTGTGACTAAGCCCAGATTGTCTTTGTGATTATGACTATCAAAACAAAAAGGTCTAACGAGTCCATGATTTTTCCAGTGAATTGATTTAATGTCATTCACTGTCTTTCTTATTACACAGTAAAAACTGATTTACTCCACAGCAGACGTGTGAAACCTAATTGACACCATGTGTCTTGATGTGTCCAGATTCTCCAGTTACATAGAAAACCTATGAGGTGAACTCTTAATACATGGGACCACAGAGGATTTTCCAACAACTACCCCTGACTCCAGAGACCCCTGCCCCCTGAATTACCCTCCTGCCCCCCTGAATTACCCCCCTCTATGCTCCTCACCTTACCTCAGACCTGATGGTTTAGAGATATGTTATCCTCCAAAAACCTTGACCTTCATACAAAGCCCTGTCTCTCCTCTATGTTTTTCAAACTTTTTGAAACTAGGGGTCCCTTCTTAGCCATTTAAGGAATCCATAGCTGACATGGATACGCAGAGGCCTGAGTTGCACGTGAAAACAAAGCAAACCTCTGACCTTTTTTTTTATGTATTTGAGAGTTCATACACCTCAACAAGTGTGGTATGCCTGGGGGCAAACATTTTGCCCATGTTCCTATTACGTGTCTGAAAACAATCCTCAGAAAACTACCTGTGATGGGAGAGGAAGGAAAAAGACAGCAGACCTGTCAGGGCGTCAATAATGCGTACTTTTCGAAACGACACAGTAAAGTGGGAAGCTATGTCCATGGATTGACGTCACTCACGTCCAGTCTACTCCTTCCGTATCTCTGCTGCTCCAAGCCGAGACGCCTCTGACCAGGGGAAGCACAGGAGTTCTGGAGCTTCCAGCAGCCCCTGACTGTCAGAGCCAGGGCCGGGTGATGGTAACCAGAGATTCCATACTTACCTATGGAAAGAGATTCCTTTGACCGGCCGTAAATCTCCATCTGTGTGAGAGAGAGAGAGAAAGGGAAAGAGAAAGAGAAAGAGAGAGAGAGAGAGAGAGAGAGAGAGAGAGTGATAGAGCACCATGCGGATGTCCATCTGGTGATTATGCCAGCGAGCTATATCAGATGGAAATGCAGTGAAAAAAAGAGTTGAGAGGAGATGAGAGAGAATGATCAGGCGTGATTACACATTCGTTTATTTCAGTGGATCAAAGCCAATCTACACAAAGATGATGAGAGAATTCTATTCCACGTTTATGTTTTAATCAGAGCGGTCTGACCTGATCACACGTGATCGTGATTTCAGCAGTACACTGACAGAGAACTGGGGGGTGTTGGGTGGATAGTTTCTCTTGAAGGAGCAAAGTTCAGTTTCTGTTCTCAAAAACTAAAAAAAGCTTCTTGATAGTCTGAGATCATATTACCCTGAGAGGATGATTAAACAAATGTTCCCAGTATTCCTGTGCATTTTGAATATCGGGGTTGAAACAGTGAACAAATACATTAAAATCATTTGAAATGAAGCACTAAGATGTGTAAAATACACATAGAATCGTTAGGGAACATTCTGTTCCTATTTCCTTTGGAATTAAGACAGTGTTGCAGGTTCAGAAGCTCTTTTGTTTTGCAACAACAAAACTGCAGACTCCACCTGTAACCTCCTGTTGACTCAGCTGGGATTTTTACTAGGGGTCATTGAAGTAAACAGATCAATCCTGAGGTAAACCTGACAGACTTAACAGGGAGCGCTAAAGCTGGACCTGAGCAGAAAAACAACTGACCAGGCTGGCCAGAGCTCAGCTAGAGCTCTAATAACTGTGTTTGATCATGGTTTGTTTGCCCAAAAGTGCCAGATTCAGCAGAATTTAGAAAGTCTGTCAAACAGATGGGGGGTGGGGGGTCTGTCTTTTGGTCAACCAATGAACAACAGGGTCTTGTTGTGATACAGTGCAGTCATATGGCTATATGTCAGGGTAGTAGTCAGACCAAACATGATGAAAACGTGCTGGAGATTAAGCATCTGAATCCTGTTTAAAATGTTGTCAAAGTAACTGACAGACTTTCAGCAGCACATTGACTATGACAGGAGGGATGAGTTGACTGCAGAAGGTATTACATCATGTCTTCAGCCTGACTCAACCTGCCGAGGGTCATCACAAGCCTGCTTCTGGAAGGAAAGCCGATCTTCACTTGGAGGGCTCCTGTTGAATATTGAAGTCTCTAGATGTAAAGTTACTTTGTGAACTGTTGGGATGAATGTGATTGAGAAGAGCAGAGAATAGCATTTAAATGACTTAGCAATTTCAGATTTCAATATTTTTTATGTAGGCATATACTTGGTACATGGATACCATGCAGTTACTTTATGGAGTGCAGTTTGATATATGTTCTTGAGTAAGGAATTGTGCGTATGGAAAAAAACAACTGCACCATAAAATAGTGACGTTTTGTTTCAGTAAATGTGTGATACATTACTGTGATTAATAGTACGATTAATGTCACTGTTAGACCATTTTATCTTGAACATATACAGTTCTGTGTGCATGTCAACATGTTTTTGTGCTCTACAGGCGGTCTTCGTTTGTTGTAGAGATATGTACTTGGACCCTTTCCAGACTGGCACAGCTGACCTTTGCGTGTTAGTGGGACGCTACCCCCCCCCCCCCCCCCCCCACCCCACCCCTGCAGGCTCAATACAAACACACGTCGCCAAACCATTCAGGAATAAAAAGGCCGAAAGAGAGAAGAAAAGAAATAAAAATTAAGTGACATGATTCGCATTCCCAAGGAAGGAGCTCTCTCGGCCTCTCCGTCTCTCTGTCATCACAGCGGTGTTGCGGTGCCAGCGCAATACAGCACTAAAACATCAAAGGGCCCTCCGCTGCGTAATATAGTCCCCGGGGCCTAGTATGCATGGGCTCTGATCAGAAGCTATATGGTACTGATTATGTCACGGCAACAATGGAAGCCACGCCAACCACTCTGGAACTCCACCAAGAATGCCCTCCATGCATTTCCAATCAGGAGGCTCATCTTCGAAACGAGGACTTGCCAATGGTTGGGGTAGTAGAGTCGAGTTTTGGAACTGTGAAGTCTCCATGAGCATGGGAACAATGAGAAGTCAGAGAAATATTCTCACATGGACTGGAAATTCATCTGATAAGAGAAATGATAAACATGCAAACCACAAGAGAAACAGAGAGAGAGAAGGGGGGGGGAAGGGGCGCGGGTAATGAATGGAGAGACTGAATAGGATTATGGAAAACAGGAATATGAAAAAATAAAAAGCGCTGGAAAAGAGAAGAAGAAGGAGTGTGGGGCGGGGGGGGTGAAGCAAAGCAGAAAGACAAAGAAAGAGTCTTCTTCAGAACTGTAAAACCAGAGACAGGCAGTTGGTCTGAGAGTGGAGCAGGTCTCAGAGGAGAGAGATGAAGCCAATATGGCAGCTGTCTCCCCTGACCTCCGCGCCGGAGTGGTGAGAAAACAGCAGCGAGGGAACAGCTTGGAGGATCTATCACAACGACTGACGCAAGCCCCAAACTATGGCCACAGCCACGCGAAAACGTGATCTGAATCCGACATCAACAAGGGGTTGTGCAGTACACATGGAGATTCACGTCACCATCACGTTTGCCGTTTGTTTTTGCTCTGTCTTTGCCATTGTGAGTCTGTTAACAACAATGCTTCACGCGTTTCAATCGCATACACACACGTGCATTGGACACACTTTATTAGGTTGTACTATGATCTATCAGGCACTCATTGCACATCAGAAGGAAAAATGAAGGAACAAAAACTCTATGGGAAAATGATAACTTTCCCACTGTTTCATGAGAGCCAGGCTGTGCAACAGCTCACAGATGGCTTTCATCAATGTGTTTAATTGCTGGAGAAATAGCAACCATTTTTCAGTCATCATATAAATGGCCTTTTGGCGCTTTTGCATGCGCAGCATGGCAACTTGCTCCCGCGGGGGTTGTTTGTCAATATGACGGTACCAGGACTACTTTGGCACTGTGTGGGAGAACCAAACGACACGCGATTCACAAGGGGATCTGAACACTGACTCAGACACGGCCTGTGTTACTGCTATCAGGCCATGCGCTGACAACATACGCTTTCTCAAACATTTTGATGACAGAAGAGAAGGGGTTCTCATAAACATACATACATACATAAACAGGATACGAAATGATCTGACTGCGGACTAAAGTAAAGTGTGAAGATTGGGCTATAAACTGTTGGTTGGATACACAAATGTGGGTCTACAAAATACCAAGTGGTAAGGATGAGTGAAGGTATCAGTTTGCTTACTCCCTCTGTTGGTAACAATGTAAACTATGGTACCGTAAAGATTTTTGGAAAAAATGGGTTTATTGACCACAGGGAAGAATTCAATCGGGTTGTACTTTGGCTCAACTTAATCTGGTTGTACCTTTGCAATTATACACAAACCCTATGGCACAGAAATGCATGGAAGGATGCCATGAAGCTGAAATGAATTTCTGAATTTCTGATTGCCCAAGTTTAAAGCTAAAAATGGGATTGAAGAAGTTGGATGAAAAATCTAACATAATCAGTGAGAAAATCCTGAAATTATATATAACTAGGTCAGGCCTACAAAAGACTGCCAGTGGAGTCCTCACCCACCTCAAAAACAGTCAACCTCTTGCCCTTCAGCTCCATATCCATGTGTATGTGTGCTCACACCAGGCTAGCTGACAGATCAGTGTCAGTGTGAAACTTGTACTTTTAT
Source organism: Clupea harengus (assembly GCF_900700415.2). Taxonomy (NCBI): domain Eukaryota; kingdom Metazoa; phylum Chordata; class Actinopteri; order Clupeiformes; family Clupeidae; genus Clupea; species Clupea harengus. Next base: position 5,815,400 of record NC_045155.1, on the reverse strand, counting down.
GTGAAACGTATTTACGGTACCCCATGTCAGTACTACAGCATCTCTCACAAACCTCAAAAGTAGGGACCTTACAGCATATTGGGTGGATGAAGGGGTCCTAAGATGCACTTGTATGGAAAATATCTCCAGGGGTCCTTGGCTACTTTTTCCATCCAGCCAGACACAACCCTAGCCTGGCCTGGCACACTCCCCACACCTACCCCCTCCAGCTGTGTAAAGCTCAGATTCCCTCTTATCTTCTGTTATGCCTTCTCCTCTTCCATGTTTGCTCTCCCTCTCTCTCTTTCTCTTGGAGGTGAAGAGGTAAAGGTGCCAAAGAATGTATGATAGGAATTTGTGATTCTTTACCGTAGCACACACACACACACACACACACACACACACACACACACACACACACACACACACACACACACATCTGGGAGGTGCTCTGGTCCAGCACAAACTGAAGCTGCACGATAAGCTTCAGAAACGGATCTACAGTGTATCCGAGTGTTTCAAAAACATCTGCAAGTGAAAGCGAAACCCACACTTCAACCTGAATCTTATTTTTGGCTCAAATGTTTTAATATGTTCAAGACTTGAAGAGAAGCAGACCCCCTGCTGTTCTCCACAGCAGCGAGACAGGGACCTTCAGTACACCTAGCTAGAGTGCAGTTACATGTTAAACCGAGAGGAGAGCATAAGGTTTTAACAGCAAGGGCAAACGCAGTATCAGTCCTTCGCAAAAGGATACGACCGACGAGGCAAGCAAATCTCTGATGACTGACCATAAACTTTGTGACCGCAGTTGTAGTCAGTCAACCAAGGCTGTGAATTGCTATGGCTTCTGCATATAGGATTAAGGCTCCTTGAGCCTGTTTGTGGATGCCTTCTATTCACTCCAGGCAAACAAGTGAAGGGGCAAACTGAAATCCATCACACTAAAAATACTGCGAATGTTTGATGACAAAAGGCAGGAACACTGAAAGAGAAAGGACATTGGCTACCAAAACTAAGGGGATGTGTTTGGCCTCTTTGCATCAGTCCAACAGCTTCAGTGTGTGAAATGAGATCTTTCCCTCGACATTGGCTCGCAAGGAATAGTTGAGCAAACGGATGTGTTCACAGAGGAAAGAGAAAGGAAAGAACAACTGATCCCCTCTAAAGCCAGCCGTCATCTTTGTCATCTCCCTCATCTTAAACTCCATCACATTAACAGGATTTCTCTTTCATCGAGCTTTTGGCACACGATGCTGTCATGGCAGCAGTGGCAATGGAGGACTTTTCTCATCAGACTTCAAAGCGGAGTGGCGGCCAGTTCTCTCCTCAGACGAGACACTTGTTGCGTGTCTTATTAGATAAGTCCTGGCTAATTCACTGCTCCGAAGCAGGCAGGGGGAGTTTATGCCCATTGTTGCTCCGGCTAATTACCCTATGTGCCGCACTGATCTTCCTCCACAGGATCAATGCCAGGAATTAAGCAGATCAGGAGGCAATGGGGGAAAGGATTCATGGCAAGAAAAGGAATCCCATTGAAACAAGTGACATCTTGTGTGCAGCTCGTCCCGCTGCTTCTACAGATGGAGGTGATCTGCTTTCATGGGTGAAAGCAGAATCAATCTGCATCCTGTCTAGACTCATTAAAGCAAGTGATGTCTATAGGTCGATCCATCCTTCGGCATTAGCATAATCAAAATGCAGACGCGTTGAATCTCGTCAAATCTAACACCAAATGTGGTGGCCATGCCTAGCCTCGGCCTGAAGCAACACCCCGTCCTAAACATTCTAAAATGTGTACAACTGACTTTTAGTCTACAGTTCGTCCCGTTCATTCCTCCTGTGCACAGCCTCCTCGCTTCCCTCCGCAGTGAAGGAAGAATACCATCCGAGCTTACTGGGCAAACGACGTGAGCCAAATGAGATTGATAAGTCATGTAGAAAAAAGACTGTGTGAGCAGCCCGACCTAAAGGGTACGTTCAGGCAGATGGGCCTGCAGTGGGGCCTGCAGCAGTGTGCATGTTCCTCTAACCTAACTGGGGCAGGGTGCCTGGCAAATGAGCAGGGTACTAAGGTCATTGGTTGCTAATATAAATAAATGCATGCATCAGTTGTTGCTGTAAAACACGGCTGTGTGTGAGGCCATCTGTGAAATGAAGAGCTGTGAATGTATGTTAAACACGAGACAGGCTGGAAGGTCATGCGCGATGCATTAATAAGGGGTGAACCCTGTGAGAGTGGCTACGAGCCTGAGGGAATAGAGGGTGACGGAGGTCAGTGTTGGAGCGCAGTTCATCACCACCCCCCCCTGCCTGCTCCTGCTTGTTCTGCCCCACTCCATAGACCCCCCCCCTCCCCCCCAACCAAAACTCACCCCACCACCCTTCAGCTCTTCGTCTCTTCATCCCTCGCTTTCCTCTCTTTCGCTGTTGCCGGCCCGTTCATTTGATCTCTCTGACCCTGATTTGTCTTGCCTGCCTGCCCCTCTGCGGGGAAAATAGGCCTTCATTTCACACCTCCTAATCTGATTTCACACTGTCCTCAGGGTCGAGCAGGAGGAAGGGGGAAGAGCGGAGGTAGAGGTTGAGGAAGGTGGGGGGGGGTAGGGGCTTATACCTCGTATCCACACCGGCCGTGGGGCACCCATCCCGGAGCAGAGGGGTCTGGTTTCCCCCGTGGCTGTTATGGAGAGGGGATGGGGTGTCAGGTAGAGGGCAGGACAGGAATTGTAGGGGAACCCGGGGAACGAGGGGTTGGTAGGGGTTCCTGTCGAGTAAAGGAGAAAGGGCCTGGGGGTGGGGGGGGGGGGGGGGGGAGTGTTTGTCCTGTCAATCACGTGCTCCCTCACGCGTGACCTAACCCATCTCACCTGCCACAGGAAATGAGGCCTTCCTCCGGTCACGTTCCTTTAGCTCTCTCCTGCAAGGGTGCGCACACACACTCTGACACAAACACACACACACACACACACACACACACACACATGCACACATGTACACACAAACACACACCACGCTCTCTTTCTGACACACACACACACACACACACACACATTCTCATTCAAATTCTAGCATTCTCACATCCACACACACACATTCCCTCACACACCTGCTCCGGTCAGATGTTGGACCCCTGGGCCAGTGAGGGTGTTGAACTGAGCCGGTATGCTCCCCGCAGCAAGAACCTGCCCACATAGATTAGCTCACAGACGCTAAATCCAGGAAGACACCCATGAACACACAGCGACCCACTTAACCACTGGGCAGAAGTCCGCATCCCATGCAGAATATAAACATGCAGGGAATTATGCATCCACTGTACGTAATACGGACATTTGCACAATGTGCAATAGATATAAAAACACAGGTGTCTGTGCGCGGGGGTATGAGGATGCCAGTGGGTGCCCCACCACCACCCACCCCACCTGCCCTAATTGCCCCCGTGATTTACCCTGAGAACCCCTCTGCGTTCGGAGGTAATCACACAATGAGCCTGGGAGTGCTAACGCTCTGTGGGATTACACTTGAAAGCTCACTCTCAATGCTGGACTTGGCTTGTAGAGGACCACCATATGGTGCCCTGCATACGACCTCTCCTAAAGATTTTCACACTTTATGAAAGAGGGGCACCAAACTAATCACATTCAGCGCTCGTGCGCAGGCCCCTTTCTTCATTAAGACAGGCACGCAGGGTAGTGTGTTCATCCCCGTCCTTGGAAGATATTGGTAATGGGAGACAGATGACTTCGGGGCATGTTGTTGGGAGCGAGCAGGCAGGCAGACTGGCATTCGTGGCATTCGCTGCCGCTGGTAACATAACAGTCGGGGGGCGGTGTTCGCTTTCCCTGTGAGGTGTCACAGTAACGATCCCAACGCGAAGCCCCAACGGATCAGCGCAGATCAGCGCAGATCCGCCCAAACACCTCGACAATGAAACCCGAGAGACATTTCAATCGGATACGGAATGTAAATACGTGGCGGAGGACTGGATCGAGATTAACAACCGTTAGATGGGATGCCAGGAAGGAAGGTT
>NC_045155.1:5686388-5806388 GCF_900700415.2 Clupea harengus | reverse complement strand
TGTTAAAATACCAACCTCTGCATTATGCCTCCAACTGGAGTTTGGGTCATGCACATGAAATGTGTGTGCTTGGCATACAGATGTGTGGAGCGTCTAGGAGAAAAGCCAAACGTCCCAAAGAGAACTGCTCAGTGTCAGCTACAACGTGTAGCCTCTTCATCCGGAGACGCAGTTGTCACCTTTACCCCTTGACGTGCAAATGATGGACTGAATCTTTGCTGCAGTACAAAACATTTTTTTTAAAGTAATATTTGGATCTTGCCATGATATGTATACTTGTCAATCAAAATAAAGCATTAAAATGTGTGTGTCTGTGTGTGTGTGTGTGTGCGTGCGTGCGTGCGTGCGTGCGTGCGTGCGTGCGTGCGTGCGTGTAAAAGAGAGCACAGAAGCAAGGAAACACAGCTGTGGTCAAGACCTTCTAGCTGAGAGTGAGAATGTGTGTGGGGGGGAGAAGACAACACCCTGCATCTGTTAGTGAGTGAGAATGCATGCACTTTAACCTCACACATCAAATCTCATGTCCCGGATAAACAGCAATAAATGAGGAGGGAGAAACAGCCATGCTGACCCACTGATAGAACTGTCTACTAGGCATTGTGGGTACTGTGCACACTGACCCAATGCATGCTGGGGGACAGTACTGATGAGGAACTCTAGAAAACACAGCTCCTTAGATTCCCCAAAGGACCAAACAGCTTCCACAAAAGTCAAACACCAGACGTCCACTGTGCTCTGTACACTACTGAAAGCCTACAAATCAACCCAGCAGCTCTTGTTTTACAGGAAGCGCAGTAACTGTACCCGTGTTTACAACTCAACCCCTGTGGGCTACAGCATGGAGGACAGGAGTAAGGGTCATGAATTAAGTCGACTCTTCCTCCTCCTCCTCCTCCTTCTCTTCTTCTTCATCTTCTTCTTCTTTTTTGGACTTGATACTCTCTCTCTCTCTCTCTACCCAGGAAGAGAGCCCTGCCTGGCGAGCGGATATTGCCATCTCCAAGGAGGGTAAGTCTGTAGTTCCCAAGGGGGAGAGGATCAGTGCTGGAGCCAGAGGATGGATACAAAATATAGGTCAGTCGCTCCCTCATAGTCTCACTGCAGGGGAAGCAGATCCCATATTATCCTGCACTCCATGTCTGCACGGACTATTGGAAAACAGACCCACATTACAGCTGGTTGGAGAAGTGTGAGACACACTGCGACCCACTCGTTAAAGTGTGTGAAACATACATCACATAAAAGAGAGTAGGGGTGTTTCGGCAGAGGAGACTGGTTTCCAACTTAGCAGGTCCCATTAAGTGAGGCAGACACACAGCTCCAAGTACTTGCAGCACTGGCCCATGCATGGCTCAAGAGGAGGCCAGAACTGACTTCATAGGCACAGTTCTAGGGGGCGGTGAAGAGCCATAAAAGTAGAAACAGACCACACACACACACACACACACACACACACACACACACACACACACACACACACACACACATACCATAACAACTGTGAAAACACAGACGGTGTTAATATTCAAAAGTTCTCAATATCCTTACAAAATAAAACAGGGTGGGGACAATTCAGCCTTTAACGAGGTCACATACACACACATACACACACACACACCGACACAGCAAATGTAAAACACAAATGGGTGTTAATATTCAACAGTTCTCAAAATCATTACAAAATAAAACAGACTGGATCAGCAGCATTCTTAACTCAGACCCACACGTACACACTAACACAGACACACACACACACGCGTACACACTAACTCAGACAAAACACACACACGTACACATAGATGCATACACAATATGCAAAGACACAATGATCATGAACAACAGCCTTACTACATAATACCTTACTAATTGGTCACATGACTCATTGACGAGCAGGTGAAACAGAAAAAAGAGGGGAAACAAAGGTAGGAAGTAAACATAAGACAGATGCAGGACACTAGGTGTTTTTGGCGGCCTCTAGAGGCCAAAATGTCCCAAATCATGACATGTACTGTACATGAAACAAATTCATCATGAGTTTAATGGAATGTCTATGATTTCCCTTACTACATTCACTTCTATGGTAATGGGGTTGTGCCTAAGGTATGTTCTAGGGTATGTGCAAGGTACTGTCTGATTAGCTGGGTGATATACCTTTATAAATATATGCATAAATTGATTAACAAATATCTTGCTTTGGAGATAAAGAGAGTGCATATTTATGTGATATGTGTACACCCCTGTCCCGGCAAGGGAAACGCTGAACTGATGTTGGGTGACTGCATTAGTATGCTAATGTAGTGATAATAGAGATGTCTCTATTCATCCATATATATGTGTGTGCCTGTGTGTGTGTGTGTTTATAGTTTGTTCAACATAATTGTGTTAACTGCCTGTGCACTTCTTTAATACTTATCGTTGACACTTATTTACACTTAAACTATGGAGGATGGGTAGAATTTGGTAAAACTTTAGACCTTGAACTTATAATAATAAACGGACGGATGATCAAATTGTTGCCTTGATTGCCTTGAAGTTATGTAGCTTTTAAGTACACAATAAATGAGGACTGTCAAATCATTTTGAATAACGAAAACGGTCAGCCGTATAATTGTATAATTTGCTGGGCAAGAGTTAGCGATCTTCTGCTGCTCTTGAGCAATCCCATGCTTGGCATGTTCTTGCAGAAATGCATCTGTGGTCCATAAAGCTGCTCTGTCGGGGAGCCTGATTCCGTGTGTGGGAAAGAGGGAGGTTCAGACGGAGAGCCGTGCGTGTTGAATATCATTACCTACATGCCCGATCTCCTCGCTCCACATCCACCCATGCCTACAAGCATCTCAGTGTTTGCTTTGGATTCGAGAAGCTTTTCATTTTGTTTTTAGAATGATTGGAATGCACTCTAATATGACCCGATGCCTAAGGATCCATTTCACTGTACAACTAACGAGTAGGAATGAAAGGTTGATTAAAATGCAAATCACAGACACACACACACACACACACACACACACACACACACACACACACACGCGCGCACACTGAAACATACACATGGACACACACACGCGCACACTGAAACATACACACAGACACAGACACAGACACAGACACAGACACACACACACACACACACACACACGGACTAAAACATTCACACACACACACACACACACACACACACACACGCACTGGAACTCTCACATACACAAACACACACACAAACACACATACACTGAAACATACACACACATGCTCTGGAACACACTCACATGCACTGAAACACACACACACACATGCACTGGAACACACACACACACACATGCACTTAAACATACACACAAACACACACACTAAAACATGTACTGTATGATAATCAGGTTTCTCTGACACGCTGCCTGAGATGGTTCTCAATGGCCTACTCCCATTCTCAAACTATAATTTGTTGCAGTCAATCACACCTCAGCTCAGTTTGCTTCCTGACCCCAGGTGTCTGAGCAATACCAGTGTGGGGACCTTTCCTTTGTTACCATGATAAGATCACCATTTTGGAGATTATGCTGGCAAACTTTTGGTGGTCACAGCAGCTGCTCGATCATGAATCTCATGTTCTCTCACAGGCTATACTGTAATTTCTTACATACTCAACATGTTGAATTATGCAAGCGTATTCACAAAGACATGGGTGAACCACGAAGATATCAAATCTCCACAGAATCATTTTTTCCCCTTCCCCCGGCCAATGAAACTGTGGACAGTGGGCGAAGCCAGGAACCGTTTGAACCAAAAACACATTTTGATGAGTTGCTGCAGTCTTGATGATACCTCAGCATTTAAAAGGAAGCCTGACTTTAACTGTAGTGACTCCAGGCCTCGTTGTGCAGCGTTCATGATTGGGAAGCCGGTTGCTTTAGCAACAGCTCTGGCAACCGGACAGACTCTCCCGAACATAACAACCCCAGATGGGTCGTCATACATACAACATTACAGGACTTATCATGGAGACCGCTCCCAGCACATCCTCCAGACTCCTCCACAGTCCAGCGCCTGACAACTTTATGTGGATTTATGTCACGGTGAGCACCTGCTAACACTGCAGTTACAGGACTGCCGGGGGAGTGTCACCGGGCAACAGAGAACCAGCAACCTCTACTCAAATAATAAATACATCAGAACAAATATAATAATATGGCATCCATTACTACGTGCTGATGGTATTCATTTTGCACCATATATTTGGAGACCCAGTCCTTGATATGATCAGTCCAGGAAACAGGTTTAATCTTGTACAATGGTGGCCAGCCAAGGGAGACAGAGACTAAGTTCACTCACTCAGAGCTCAACTTAAGACTGTTCTGAATTATCCATTGAAGGATTGCAGTTAAATGCTCTCTGAGAACAAGGGGTGTCACCCTATTCATGAGGCCTCAGAGACACAAGTCTCTGAGCCATTTGCTGACACTTTCACGCCCTCTCTCTTCTCTAACCAGAAATGCTTACACTCTAACCTATGTCCAAATAAAAGCACAATTACAACTAGATATAAGATGCATTGGATTATTGACTAAAGGTATATCATCATTAACTCATTATTAACTCTGAACCTTAAATTCAGATTCCTTCAGTGTATGCTACAATGTCAGAGTGAGCACCTTCACTCAAAAATAAATATTTCAGAATGAACGCCATGAGGAGTAGGACCGTACAAGACAGCCCCAGGAGGAACCTTTTCCATAAAAATAAAAATGTGATGACCTGGTAATATGCACTTTCACACACTTTTCAAAGGGCACAATTTTCAGACCATTCTGCCTGGACTCACTGACTCAACATGACTTTCCAAGAGGCGGAAAAGTTGAACCAAGAGTGCATGCCCTCGGTCACCTGCCCCCCCCCCCCACCATATCAAAGTCTGAGCCAAGCAAAAGTGAGGGGGCCATCCAGAGGAGAGGAGAGGAGAGGAGAGGAGAGGAGAGGAATAGCGAGTTGGCGGTGGAGGACAAGCTCAGTTAGTCTCTTCTTGGCCAGGGCCAGCAGGGATTACTTTCATTAGCAGCCTGCAGATTAGAGGCTAATGAGGAGGTGGACAGAGGCCAGTAGAGGGGCGTAGCATGGCACCTACACACAGACACACAGACACACACACACACACACATATACACACACACACAAGCACCACACACACACACACACACACACCCACACACACAGACACACACAGACACACAAGCACCACACACCCACACTGACACACACACAAACTAGCGTAGCGTAGTAGTATTGTGCAGCCAGGGTGTTAATTTCTCAGGTGCTCCGGGTGAGCGGTAAACAGAGACCGTCCCAAGAGCGAAAGCAAACAGACGATCAGGGCTAATGATGGTGAGGGCAGCAAACAGGAGGAAGAGAGAGAGAGAGAGAAAGAGAGAGAGAGAGAGAGAGAGAGAGAGAGAGAGAGAGAGATAGAGAGAGAGAGAGAGAGAGAGGTAGATCCATTGCAAAATAGTTCAGTCAGCAAATGATGGTGTATTAATGGTGAAAGTCAGCAATGGAGGTGTGGGGAAGAGAGGGTAATACAGTCTATTACATAGCCAATAGAAAATGAATATAATCCGACTCAATCGTAAAGTAAACAGTGAACAGTAACATTTCACATACGGTAACATTTTGTTACACTGTAAATATGCAAATAATAACTTTAAATAGTGTGTAATGGCACACTTACATGGTGTACTTATACAGTGCGCTACTCCCAAAGAATCAACGTGCCTTTGCACCGTTATTCAACATTATTAATCCAGTTTACAGCCTGCTGTTACACCGTTATTCAACATTATTAATCCAGTTTACAGCGTGCTGTTGTAGCATTATTCAACATTATTAATCCAGTTTACAGCATGCTGTTGTAGCATTATTCAACATTATTAATCCAGTTTACAGCATTCATCCAGCCACACCGTCACAACAGCTTTGTGATGAAGGGTGAGACTGAGAGAGTGCACAGGGGGTGATATGTGACGCCGACTGAGGACAAGCCGCGGGTGGTAAAAGCCTGTGCTGAGAAGAATACAGCCTGATATCATCATCAGAGATGTGTTTATGCAGCGGATGATTTCAGAAACAGAGAGTAATCTCTGTAAGCCTAATGTAGTATTCATTCACTGAAATGAATCTTGAGTAAATGGAGGGCAGGGATATTTGGAGGGTTTAGGGGGTTTGTATTGTGTGGCTGTGAGTGTAGCGTAGCGGCGTGTTGTCACGGTGACGGGGGGGGGGGGGGGGGGCGGGAGGCTGTGGAGGGGACTCCCATGAGTACGCTGATCAAATTGATCTGAGCAGCACAAATCAAGAACATGCAACACGACTCCGATGAGAAAACTGCAGGCCCCGGCCTAACCTGACGTAAACATTGCCCAAGACACACACAGATGCACTCACCCACCCACACACTTAGACACACACACACAAACGTGCGCGCGCCCACGCACGTACTCTCCCACACACTTGGACACACACACGCGCGCGCGCGCGCGCACTCACCCACCCATACACTTAAACACACACACCACCCTGCCCTCCTCTCTCGTGAGCGGTGCCTGAGTTACGCAACCCTCCCATGTGAGAGGCTGAGGTCATGGACATGAGGAGCTCTGGCTGACACAGTCACTCAGGAGGAACAAAAACACACACACACACACACACACACACACACACAAACATCCACAGGAGAAACATACACACACACAAACAGTATACACACACACACACATACACACACGCACGCACCAAACATTCACAGGAGAAACAGACACACACACACACACACAAATAGTATACACACACACACACACACACACAAACACACAGCCAGTCGGGAGAAACACAAAGCTCTGATGAGAGGGTTCGACTGAGCCCTGTCACATAGCTGAGCCAAGGGAGAGATATCTTCCTCAACAGTTTAACGCTCAAAATACCTAGACCTCCTTATCCCCTCTTTCTTTTATCTGTCTCTCTCAATGCCCATGCATGTCTGACCCTCGACCTCTCTCCATATGTCACTCTGCACTCATATCTCTGTCTCTCTCACTGCCCATGCATGTCTGACCCTTGACCTCTCTCCACATGTCACTCTGCACTCATATCTGGGATGGTTGTTTGACTTGAGCTTATTCTGACTTAGTCGGTTTACCGCATTCCCTCTCCCTGACACCCTACACATCTCTGTTTTTCTCGTCTTCTCTCTAGATCTATTGCTGCACCAATGTTGGCGTGGGAGTGGATCTCTGTCTCCATCTCAATCTCCACCTTTCCCTTGTAGCTCTCCAGGCACATCCAGACTGATATCTGTGATGGTATCTTCAAGATCTACGTTTCTCTATTCTTCCCTCATTCTCTGTATCTATGGTTTGATCATGCCTTCCCCATCCATATCTCTCTCTCCACCTCTGTCTAGCTTGTCCTCTCTCTTTCTCCGTCCTTCCCTCCCAAGTGAGTTCCTTGGAAGTTTGAGAATGAGCCCTAACTCACATGTGAGGAGGGAGAATGCTGTGTATGAGGTGAGGTAGTGTAAGGTAAGGTGGAGTCTCAGAGTCTCTCTCTCTCTCTCTCTGTCTCTCTCTCTGTCTCTCTCTCTCTCTCTCTCTCTCTCTCTATGAATTTACAGCTTTCCTCTGCTCAGCTGATGTATTTACTGCTCAGTTATGGTAAAAGGGGGTGGAAAAGGGAAGGAACTGAAGCCCCAGGCCCCAGGCCCCGGCCTAAAGCGTATCGGCAGCGCTAAACTCACAGCTCAAACCTCAAAACAGCTGCTCGTGCACCCGCAGACACTGATGGAGACGCAGTATCCAGCGGTTACCGCCATTTCATTACCGTGGGGACCGAGCCCAAGACAGAATGGACAGTGTTGTGATGAGGAATGAAAAACAGACAAGGGGGAAGAGAGAGAGAGAAAGAGAAAGGATGAGAAAGGAAGAGAGAGAGAGAGAAAGCCTCCAGTCATTTACTCAGAGAGCTGGCCAGAGAGACACAAGGAGGATATGAATCAATGGAAGAAGTGCTGTCATCACACACACACACACACGCATACTGTATGCATGCAAACACTCACACGCACACACACTCATATGCATGCAAATACTCACACACACACACACACACATATGCATGCAAATACTCACACACACGCACACATATGCAAACAGTCACGCGCACACACACACCAACCCATATGCATGCAAATCAAGGGCGTAGGTTTGCATAGGGACTAGTCATGTCCAAAGTTTGGGAAAGACACAACTGTCCCCACCAATATTGTGTTAATTTGAATTGCCTGTTAGAAAAAAAAAATTGCACAATATATTTGCAAACTCATTCATATCATGTTCGTCGCCCCGAGGAGTGAAAAATTAATTTCCAAGTTTTCCAATGCGCCCTCGAGCCTGCAAGACAAGATGCTGTCATTTCATTGGCTGAAGAGGCTCACGTTCTCAGCAAGCAGAGCTACGGCTTTTTTTTTTTTCCACAACCCAGAGAATAAGTAGCTATCAAGAAGCTCAGGTCGTTGTTAGTTAGCTAGTAGGCTAACTACCCACACAGTGCAAACCTGCTAGCCTTACATCGCCACTCATTCTACAATGGAAACATGTTTTGAAAGTTTTATCCATTTTGGTAAAGATTGCATTAAATTGCTGTTTTTTAAGGGATGTTACCCATGAATGTTATCATTCACACTGGCTATTTTGAGAATAAATGTTATACTTGTAGGTAGTAAAAAGGTGCTTAAAAATGGGATGCCCAAATGTATGCATCATATAATTCATTAATACATTATTTCATTGCTCAGAAATCCAGTACAGATGATGTAGGCCTAGTACATCTCCATAAAACCTGAACCAATTACCTACATATTAAAAATTCATTTCAGAACAAACAAATGCATTGCATGTACTTCTCATTAGGTCATTTTGTTCATTAAGTCATTATTTTGAAATGCATTCAGGAAACTCCAGTGCAGATGTAGTGCAGGTTGAGGAAGCAGCAGCTGGTCCATCAGGACTTCAGGTAAGGTCTTACTCATGGCATTTTGTTAAGAATTGAATACTGTTTTGTATTTAAACTAAGGTTTTATTATTCTTATTATGTTTAAATCAGTTCCATGTTCCACAAGTTAGTACACAAATGTGAATATATTTTAATTAGGTTTATTACTTCAATATAATATCAACTAAGTATATGGCGGGGGGGGGGGGGGGGGGGCAGTGTCCCTACCAATGCTGAGACCAAACCTACGCCCTTGATGCAAATACCCACACACACACACACACACACATATGCATGCGAACCCTCACACGCACACACACAGGCTGGATTTGGTGGACAATGAGACACAGAGGAAGAGGAAATAGAAAAGGAGGAAGAAAAAAAGAGTGAAGCAACAGTAAGAGAGAGGAAGTGAGAAAGACAGAAACAGAAAAGGAAATAGATAGGGATAGAGGCAGTTGTCTGTGTGCCTAGAGCCTAGGGATGGGTATCGTTAGGACTCTATCGATACTATTACTCTTATCGATACTCCTTGGATTAGAATTGATACCGAGTTGTGCAGGGGGGGAAGCTGCAGCATGGTAATACATTTCACCAAAACACCAATACCATTTCGGTACACATCCCTACTAGAGCGCCTGAAGAGAGAGAAAAGTGCCGAGGACTGCAGGGTGACTGAGGGTCAGGGTCAGGAAAATGTCGGTCGAAGAGCAGAGATGTAATGAGTAGCGTCCGACTCAGATGACACATGCAGGGGGCCGTTTTGGCTCAGGGTACATAGACAAACTGCTTCCTGACCACCAGGTTGAGGACAGCAGAGAGTGAATGAAGAGCGGAGAGCTCAGATGACACACGCAGACGGACATCTTGGCTCTGGGCACACAGACAACTGCTTCTCGGCAGCCGGGAGCGGAGGGTCTGGACAGATGATTCAAACAATGTGAGAGGAAGTCTGCCTCACATTCCTCTCCAGATGACAATCTGGCCTTTTTTATCTGTGGTGTAAACAGCACATTGTTTACCAATCTGCCAATGATCAAGCCCTTGAGTCGGCATATCTGGGAAAAGTGCAGCTGAGTGTTAGTCACGAATACAGCGCTAGGGGTAGTGTGTGTGTGTGTGTGTGTGAGTATGCATGTGTGTGTGTGTGTGTGTGTGTACGCATGTGTGTGTGTGTGTGTGTCTGTGCATGTGTGTGTGTGTGTAAATATGTGTGCCTCCAGGTTGTTCTAATCAGAGGCACATCTGAGGATGGACACACAGGCCCAGTTCAGCTTTCATGGACCAGGCCTGGCTGGGCCGTACTGAACCTCCGCCCTGACTGAGTTTATTCCTGCACCCCACACCATCACAAACATCCTGTCTTACCGCCCCACTGCTGAGCAATGTGTGTGTGTGTGTGTGTGTGTGTGTGTGTGTGTGTGTGTGTGTGTGTGTGTGTGTGTGTGTGTGTTTTAGTGTTTCAAAAGCTTTCAGCATCCAAAGTAAAACTGGAATGTTTTTCCAGAGGTGTGATGGATGTGTGAGACCCTCTCTCCACTCTCACACACACACACACACACACACACACACACACACACATTCACACACACACACACACACACCTGCTACTCCCCCACTGTGCTGCTGAGGGAGGGATGAAGAGACAGAGTGAGGGAAACAGGCAGACCGTAAAATGAGAGATGAGGGGAAAAGAGCAAAAGATGAAGAGAGGACAGATAATAAAACAGCGTGGGGAAAAAAGACATTAAAAGAGAGAGAGGAGAGGAGAGAGGAGGAGGAGAGGAGAAAGGGACAGACATTGTGTGAAGAAAGAGGAGTGACAGAGGGAGAAAGGGGGGACATGAAGGGGCTGCATGTATCGGGGACAGTGAGTGAAAGAGAGAGAGAGAGAGAGAGAGAGAGGGAAGAGAGATGAGAGGTTTGTATATCAGGGACAGAGAGAGAGAGGGGAGAGAGAGAGAAAGAGAGAGAGAGAGATGAGGGGAAGAGAGGGAGGAAATAGAGAGAGGGGGGAGATAAAGAGAGGGAGAGATGAGGGGAAGAGAGGGGGGAAAGAGAAAGAGATTGGGGGGAGATGGAGAGATAGAGAGAGAGATGAGGGGAAGACAGGGGGAGAGAGAGAAGAGAGGGGGAGATATATAGAGAGAGAGATGAGGGGAAGAGAGGGAGGAGGGGTTCTGCTCCACTCCATGGACTGAGGGAAATGGGCAAGGCCCATTTCTCTTACAGAATCACCATAGCAACACAAATGGGTATAAAACACACTGGATCCTGGAACTGGACAGGCAAACATGTGACGAGAGAGAGACACACACACGCAGAGAGAGAGAGAGAGAGAGAGAGAGAGAGACAAGCTCACAGCATTTCTCTTCTTAAAGACCTCACCTGCACCGAACACAAGAACCACTTCATGCCTAGGAAAAACCCCACCCAGCAGTGCAATATATATGTGTGAGTGTGAGGATAGGTATTTCCTCTACCTTAAACCAGTCCTTCAGCTTTCCATGAGCACATCATTTCCATACCTCAGCCTGCGTACAGAGAGGGGGAAAGTCACTAACATGCATAAAATGGTGGCTTAAAACCCTTTCCACCCTTTGCACTATGACAGTGGTTCTCAAAGTGGGGGGCGCGCCCCCCTGGGGGGGCGCGAACACTCTCCAGGGGGGGCGCGATGTCACAGACGGAGAAAGAAAAAAAAACCGCCGACCTGTCACTGGTTAGTGAAAGCTCCCTCAGTAGCGAAATGCAAGGGGCTGGACTGACCCAAACAAATCAAATACTGTTTTGCTCCTGATCCACCAATCAAAACGGAGTATTATCATTTCAACGCGAGTAGCACCTCCGCTTCCGAGTATAAAAACAAAACGCAGGCATGGAGGTAAGCGCTCACCCTGAGACGACACTTTGCAGAGTTTGTGCAATTTCTCTTGTTTCCTCTATCATTCAGATATTCATTGCTTTATAAACAGTATTTTTAAAGACTCACTCCTTCCTTAGTAATACCTTACTGCACTTGCAGTAGGTCTATTCGTAGCCTATTCTAAGGAGTAATTTGCTCCACAATCTTTTAGAAAAGCTCGTAGCCCCGAGAGCTAGCCTAGCTAGCTACCTTTTCCAACTACAGCTAGCCCTTTTCTCCTTAACACCTAGCCTACCTTTACATTTTTTGATCATCCACCGCAACAAATAAAACACCAGCACTTGAATACTATTTTGTGCTGTCCCTGTCTACATTGTGTACAGTTCGTTTGGTTAGGAATCATTGCCTAGCACAGCCTTATCCATTGTTCGTGTGCAAGTCGTTCACAACCACACATACAAGAACACGACGTTGAAATTAGAACTTTATTAACTTCATACGCTGTATCAGCAAACAAACACAACATGGACAAGTTTCTGATTCGTAAAAGTCAGAAAGAGAAGCCTGTGGACTTCTTTAAACATAAACGTGATGGCCTCCAGCAACAACGAACCACCATGTCCAAGCATAGCACTATCTCCAAGCAGTGTCTGGAGCATCTTATGTAGTTGCTCATAGAATTGCTAAGCTTGGCAAACCCCATACAATTGCCGAAACACTGATTTTGCCGGCCACGCAACACGTTTAGAATAATGATAGGTATTGTGCTGAGTTTAGCTCCTATGTCAAATTACACTGTATCACGCCGAATATCAGAAATCAGTTTGGGTCCTATTTCAAAGAGGACTACCGTTCATTCGCCTGAGTTCGGGATCCATTTCTCTGCTCAGCAGATGAGCTGTCACTAGACATGAAAGAGCAGCTGAAGAGTGACAGTAGACTTAAGCATCTCCCCTCTTTCGTCATTCTTTTTTTTGTAAAGATCACAAGAGGCCCATAATAATAACAGTATCCTAATGATAGCAATAATACCACTTATTATTATTATGATAATAATAATAATACAATAATAATAATTGGTCGATAATCATTAATTATAATAATACCTACTATTACTGATAATAATAATAACAATAATAAAAATAAATAGTTATAATAATTGTCTGTATGGGCCTAACAATAACAATAGCCTAACCTTGACATGTCAGGCCTATCAATAACAATACACTATCTATCTATCTATCTATATATGGTGGTGTAGTTGAGGGCGGTGGCGGCGGGCCGCGGGTGGATGGGGGGGCCCCAACTACCCCTAACCAGCTTTGGGGGGGCCCAGCTTGCAAAAGTTTGAGAACCCCTGCACTATGACATAAATATTCTCTATTGCACACATAGTCAAGCGCAGTGATATGACGTAGCGTAAAGTGTGCAAATGCTTTAATATGGCTCAGACCGTGTCTCTTTTTCTCCACCCTACACCAAACCATCTTATGATGACTGCTGCCTTTTGCTTCTATTGTATTACAAAATGCTTAAACTTTGACGAAGAGATTAGTAAAATAACAGTAAGGACAAAGGACCAACAAATAAAAAGGTCAAACATCGCCTCTAATGATTGATTAATAAATGGAAATGTACACCAATCACATGTTTGCCTTCACATTCTGCCCTTCCGCAAGTCATGTGCAAACAAAGCCTTCAAATCGTGACACCTCTGTTGATGGTGCAGACATACAATAATCAAAGCACCGAAAACAATGTTTCATCTTTAAAAGGAAAGTGGTGTTTATGGACAGTGCAAGTATCCTACAATCAGAGACAGGAAGTTTATGTGTTTGATGTACGTAAATGTGTCCGTGGCAGAGAGAGAGCCGGGATGGGGGCTAAGACAGGGACACTGAGACTAAAAGAGAGAGGCAGAGAGATAGCGACGACTTTGGGGGATTGCAGGTTTCTGTCTCACAACACCAAAAAAACATGGGCTGTGATGTCTGTCTCTTTTCCAGCTGAAAGTCATAATCCAGGCCAAAGTTCTTCCTCTGCCCTTCCGCTGGATCCCCCTCCGCTGGATTTCCCTTGGAATCTCCCACGGGGTCTTGAACCAGGAGAGGTCTGGTTTCATGTTGTTGCGTTCAAAACACGGAGACAAAAAGATAAACATCACAAAGAAGTCACACAAAAGGACCCACACCTTGGCCACACAGCGCACCGGGAACCCTTGCAAGTACATTACAGAGTGTTCTCCCACCCCAGTTAGTTAGAAAGAGATAGAAATAGATAGAGAGAGAGAGAGAGAGAGAGCATGAGAGAGAGAGCGAGATAGAGGGAGAGGGAGAAAGAAAAGAGCAAATAAATATATTCCAGCTCCTCAAGTCTTCAGATCTCTGGCCCCCTGCTACAGGGTCTATCAGAGGGGAGAAGGGCTGGCCAAAAAGAACAGGAGGCTGAAGGGATCTAAGGAGGAAGCACTGATAAACTCACACACACACACACACACACACACACATCACACACACACACCTCATCCCAATACCTGACCATGCAAATGATGGACAGGTGGGGAGGAGATTGGAAGAGAGAGAGATGATGAGATGGAGAGATAAAGATGGAGAGAGGGGGAGAGCGCAAGAGATAGACAGAGAGATGAAGTGACAGAAAGAGAGAAAGTCAGAGAGAGATCAAGGACAGAGAGAGAGAAATCAAGGACAGAGAGAGAGAGAGAGAGAGATCAAGGACAGAGAGAGAGAGAGAGAAGGAAAGAGAGAAAGAGAAAGGAAGCGATGGGACAAACTAACGCAGGTCGACATTCTGCTCTGCTGGCCTCTCCTCCACCCCTGAGTCCTGTCTCATGCTCACCACTGCAGTTACCCGGTACCCCCCCCCCCTCTCTCTATCTCTCTCCCTCCGTCTCTCTCTTCTTTTCTCTCCCTCTGTCTCTCCATCTCTCTCTCTTTCTCTGTCTACTTCCCTCTTGCTAAAACACTTACTATCCAATGCTGTCTCACCATCAGCAGCCATTAGCGCCACCTCTGACGGGCCTGCCACTGTGTGCCCAAACCAAAGACACAGCAGGACATCAGACTGCATAAAAAGGTCAATGAGGACACAAATGGTGATCCATAAGATCAGTGATGACACAAGGCCCAGACACCTGCTAACTCCAGAGCTGAGGCAGAGTTTGTTGAACAAGGATATTTGATGTCATGATGTCACAAAGGCAGTTTCGACAAAATGGGGCATATTACTGCTACTTTTACCGCTACGACTCCAAGCCAAGAAAAGTTTCCCGTCCAATTTAGAGGCACATTGTACATGATGTCAGCAATGACAATGATTTAATGAAGTCTGAACAAGTACAACTCAGACATCAATTAATCTAATTTGGTTCATTTAATTTGATTAAATTAGAGGGCTGGATCTGGAAATTCTCCTAGTGAAGCAACTTTTTCTCTTAACTCATGCATGGCTACATTGTGAGCGATATCTAGTGATATCAACTTGGGTTAGGTGTTAGTGCCTTTTCAATTCCCCTGAAAGTCTTGTTTTGTGCCTGCTTTAGTTGTATCATTTTGCCATAAAACTACAAAGTTCAAAGTACTTTATTGTCATTGCCACAAAAACAACGAGACAGAGGAGGCAGCAAAAAACAGTCACAACAAAAATCAAACTAATTTCAAGTAACTAGACATTCACGGTCTGCTCAGTGCAGTAAGAATCCAATATCTTCATATGTTAAATACAAACATATCATAATTAGGGCCGGGCAACGATTACAAATTTGAATCGCGATTAATCGCATGATATCCCTGATTAATCACGATTAATCGCATTTGTATACGCAAAATCCAATAATTAATTCAAAAGTAGTGTATAGCGCCCTTTTATTTTAAATGTTCTGCCAAAAGCACATTATCACGGACTTGGTGTTATTTGTGTTCACATGTGCCTTTGTTTTCTTTGTGCGCCCTCACCTGTTTCCCATTGTGTGCCCTCACCTGTTTCCCATTATGTGACCTCACCTGTTTCGCATTGTGCGATTGCCACCTGTCTCAATTAGCCAGGAGATAAATACCTGGCTAGTTTCCCTGGCCTTTATCGGGTTGTTAGTCTTTGCACAAAGACACGCAGCCCGCTCATGCACTCGGGTGCCGCTAGCTTTAGGTAGTTTTGGGTTGGTGTCTCGCTGCAGTTCTCAAGCTGCTTTTGTATCTCCGGAGAATACGTGTCCTAACTGAGTAGTGCTTTCAAGCACTTTGTCGCCTCTAGCTATAGCTAGTCACATGTTTCAGGTTAGTGTCTCATGGCGGTTCTCAAGCCGCTTTTGGCTTCTTGAAGCCCACCTCGGGTAGCTTCGGTTCAGGTCCGCCTGAAAGCTACACTTTTGTATTCCTTTAGTTTCTGGCCTTTTGCCCTATTCCTGATCTTTTGTGTTTTTGGATTTCCACCTTTTGAAAATAAAAGAAACTAAGTTTGAAACGACATCTCACAATTGGGTCCTCACAAACACAATTGGCTAAAGCGCTGGTTCCCAAATCCAGCGACTTGGGTTCAATCCCTGAGCGAAGCCTGTCACTGTCTACAGGACATTTTTATGCTAAAGTAACTGTTAGCTTGTTCGTTTGCTGGTTACAGGAGAAGGAGGAGTATAGCATGAGCTCTGGAGCATTCAGTGAGACATCCTTCTTTCCTTCTTCAATCTAAAAATGTTTCCAACTTATTTTAAATGGGAATCTAGGTAGTCACAAGGAATTACCAGAAGACGTTAGCTTCCTCACACGTGAAATGTATGATGGTTAGGGTCGTTTATTAAGTAGAACAAGGTAAACACAATTAAAATAAAAGTGAGAATCTTTATAATACTAACATACTTTACATCAAAATGCAAGGTGGCGTATGTAGGATTTAGGGTGATCTATTAGTAGAAAAGGAACATAGTATTCATAATTATGTTTTCATTAGTGTATAAACATCTTTAACTATTAATCATTGTGTTTTTGTTTTTATCTTAGAATGCGCTCTTCGCATCTACATAGGATGGGGGTCCTCCCCCACGGAGTCCACCATGTTTCTACAGTAGCCCAGAATGGATGAGCCAAAACACTGGCACTACACTGCAAAAAAAATCAGCTTTCAAAAACAAGAAAAAACAATAATAAAATGGGGGATATATATTACTTAAAATAAGCAACATTATCTGCCAACAGAACAGGAAAATTTGACTTGATTTGACAAGATGTTTTTTTTTTTAAAGAACCCTTTAAACTAGTGTGGCCAGACTAAAAACAACTACATTGGTCTTGATTCTGACTTTGACAAAGTAGTTGTACTTAAAACAGCCTTATAATTATGGCAATTCTAGATTCCAGCATTAACTTGCTCAGAACCAGTGATAATTGTACAGTTTTTTTTTTTTTTTTTAACTATGTTTTTACTGTAGCACTCAGTTTAGATGAATATAGAGTGTGCAATAAATTAAATGAATTATCATTATTATTATTATTACCTTATTAAGATACTTGGACTGAATTGCTTGAAGCAAATGAAATGCTGTACCATAAAATATGTCTGGTAAGAATAAATATCGTGTCAGACAAAAAACAAGCATATATTGCCTTGATTTAAGATATTTAATCTTACTAAGATTTAAATTTTTGCAGTGTAGAGAGGGCCTTTCATTTTTTTTAAGGCACCTGCCAGCCACCGTAGCTTGTCCAACATGCTTGGAAAGGAGAAGTATTCAGTTGGTTGCAATCTGCAGCTTCACCACTAGATGCCACTAAATATAACATTATGTGCCCTTAACACAATAACATCAACAATAACTAGAGATGTGATAGTGAAGTGTGATTGCTCAACAGCAGCAGGGGATCGCAAACATTAACCACACAGATCAGAAATGGGAATGAAAGCAGTGCACAGGAAATTGTGCCAGAGTGTGTTGAACAAATTATACAAGAACACACCTACATCGATGAATACAGACATCTCTATATTAATCATCACATTACCATCAACATCAATCAGCATCTCCCCTGCAGAGACAGGGGTGCACATGCGCATATCACATAAATGTGCATTTTCTTTATCAATACATTGTATGTATACGAGAGCAATCTGTTAGGGGACTCTTGTATATTCTGTTTAACAAAGTATGTGTGCACATGTGGTTTGAAGACAGATGAACGATGAATAAATATGAATAAACTGCCAGTTCAAAAGAGTGGCTAGTGAGCACACATAACAAAGCCTGCTGCCTTTGCTTCCTTAATAAAGAAGTTGAGCTGGTTTGACTCTTCACTGGTTAATGACAGGGACAGAAGGATTTATGTTGTGCGAGAGGAGCAGAAAAGTGGGCATTAGAAATGTACAAACAGTACTGGAAAATGGACGATCACTCAAGGGAGCTTTATAAAGGAGCTGTAGTTATCTGGTGAAAGGGCAAGCTATAATATAAGGGTTTATCATTTATCATCTCTTTGGCTGCCATGTAGTCATAGGCGGAGATCCCGGGGGGGACGTGTCCCCCCCTGCCATAAAGTTGTCAAAATTAGATTTTTTTGAATTTTTTTTTTTAAATAAAAATACGACGACACAAGCGGTGCTAATTATAGACGTAAAAAAATGTGTTTTTTAAGTGTTGAAAAATCATGTTCCCCCTATTCCTCAAAGTGGTTTGGTTCACATGCTGTTTCCAACGGGCAGGGCTACCGGCAGCTCCGTGTTTCAGTTAATCAGCCCAGTAGCACACGGTCAGATTGTCAGACTGTTTCCTCCTTTCTCCCCTGTCGCTGCCGCTATGATACACGATATGTAAAGAGATCTACCTCATTCTCGAACGCAGTAAGAACATGTAAAGAAGAAGTTTTTTTTCTAAACTCCATTTACGAAATTCCAATCCGATATGCACAAGTATACATTAGAGCTGCAACGATTAGTCGACGTAATCGACGACGTCGATTATGAAAAATTGTCGACGATGATTTTTATTGTCGACGCGTCATAACATATATTAAAAAAAATGTAATTTTAAAAAAAAAAAAATTTTGGCAGACGCTAGCAGAGCTACCGGTAATTTTCATTCGGCATTGCAATGCACTACAGGAAGTGCGAAATAGTGCATCTTTAACTAATAATAATTGACCATCATTGAGAAAAATGGAACAGAATCTGCAAATAGCCTAGCATACAAATCATGCACCGTTTTCTTTGCCCTCCGTTCCCGTACCTTCATGTGCTGCATATCAGAAATGGCCGACTGAAAAGCGAATTATTCTGAGACGGCTCATGTTACCATGGAAACAATAAACAAAGCTAGCTTTAGTAGCTGCTGCATATGAGATATGGCTAACAGAAAAGTTGTCATTTTTCTCAATGATGGTCAATTATTAGTAGTTAAAGAAGCACTATTCCAGTATTTCAAAGAGAATGAGCTGTGGGAGCACAAGAACAGTGAGTGTCTAGCAGCAATTATCATAGACATATATGATATATCTATAACTTTTAGTAAGGTTTAAGCTTACATGTTGGAAAACAGAACGTCTCATGGAGGATGCTTGCTAACGCTATTTCATAAATCAGAATCAGAATCAGTTACAGCAGGAGTGTGCAAAAAAGGGATTAGAGTCCGTGTTGGGGGGCGGGGGTCCCGGGCCTTGTTGATGAGGCCAACCGCAGACGGGAAGAAGCTGCTCAGGTGGCGTGAGGTTTTGGTCCTGATGGACCGCAGCCTTCTGCCGGAGGGGAGTGGCACAAGGAGTTTGTGTCCAGGGTGGGAGGGATCAGCCATAATCTTCCCTGCACGCCTCAGGGTCCTGGATGCATACAAATCCTGGAGAGATGGCAAATTGTAGCCAATCACCTTCTCCGCAGAACGAATGACACGCTGCAGTCAGGCCGTACCTAACCCAGTATGCCACCCAGCTGCTGGTGCAAACCTTGGTGAGCTCCCGCCTTGACTACTGCAACGCCCTCCTAACGGGCCTGCCGGCTTGCGTGGTGAAACCACTACAGATGATCCAGAACGCGGCGGCGCGTCTGGTGTTCAACCAACCGAAAAGGGCACACGTCACCCCGCTACTCATCGAGCTCCACTGGCTGCCAGTAGCTGCTCGCATTAAGTTCAAGTCACTTATGCTTGCCTACAGAGTGCTTACTGGTTCTGCTCCCACCTACCTAAATGCTCTTGTAAGGGCAAATGTTACACCCAGGACGCTGCGCTCGTCTAGTGAGCGTCGTTTGGCACTGCCGTCCGTGCAAGCACGGCAATCCAGACTATTTTCATTTATAGTTCCACGTTGGTGGAACGAACTGCCTAGTACTACCAGAGCAGGGGCGTCCCTCTCTACCTTCAAGAAGCTTTTGAAGACCCAACTCTTCAGAGAGCACCTCCCCTCCTAACTGGCACCTGACTAGCGCTTAACTTGCACTTCAGCAGTTACATTCCTGCACTTCTTTTTCCTCTTTTCTAGGTTGTTGTTTTTCTAATTCTCATGTAAAGTAGTATTTATTGTTACACCATGCTTTTTTATTGCTCTTAGCTTGACTGTTCTCTCCCTTGTACGTCGCTTTGGACAAAAGCGTCTGCTAAATGACTAAATGTAAATGAAATGTAATGCAGTCTGCTTTTGTCTTTGGCAGTGGCAGCAGCGTACCAGATGGTGATGGAGGAGGTGAGGATGGACTCAATGATGGAGGTGTAAAAGTTCACCATCATTGCCTTTGGCAGGTTGAATTTCTTCAGCTGCCGCAGGAAGTACATCCTCTGATGTGCCTTTTTGGTGAGGGAGATGATGTTTAGCTCCCACTTGAGGTCCTGGGAGATGATGGTGCCCAGGAAGCGGATGGACTCCACACTGTCAACTGGGGCGTCACTCAGGGTGATGGGGTTGGGAGGGGCTGGGTTCTTCCTGAAATCGACAACCATCTCCACTGTTTTCAGCGCGTTGAGCTCCAGATTGTTCTGTCCACACCAGGTCACCAGATGGTCAATCTCCCACCTGTAGGCAGACTCATCACCACCAGAGATGAGCCCAATGAGGGTGGTGTCGTCCGCGAACTTGAGGAGCTTGACGGACTGGTGACTGGAGGTGCAGCTGTTGGTGTACAGGGAGAAGAGAAGAGGGGAAAGAACGCAGCCTTGAGGGGAACCGGTGCTGATGGTCCGGGGGTCAGAGACATGTTTTCCCAGCCGCACGTGTTGCAGCCGGTCAGACAGGAAGTCTGTGATCCACCTGCAGATGGAGTCAGGCACACTCAGCCGGAGAAGCTTGTCCTAATGTTAAGTGCAATGTAGTAAATCAGTGAATTATCAGAGTAGCCTGTATTTTCGTTTGTTCTGAATAGTTAACCTCCTCCACTTAGCATTCTTCAAACAAAAGATTGTGGAAAAAATATATATTTCATAAGTTGAATTTGAATGTCACTTGCAGCCCAGTTATTCTTGCATTATTTTGCACTTGCAGAGGCTTGATTGCTAATTTGAGTTACTTTTAAAACTTTATTTGCACTTTCTCTTTACTTTTAAAAGCATATTTGCACTTTAATTTGTATTACTATTTAATTTATGTATTATGATTACATTTGTTACTCAAATACATTTGAAATTCAAATTCCAACATTTTGAGTCGTTATTTTAATTTGCTATGGGAAATAATCATTAGATTAGTCGATTAATCAAAAAAATAGTCGTTAGATTAATCGATTACCAAAATAATCGTTAGTTGCAGCCCTAGTATACATAAGTTTATTAATGGATTGGCATGACAACGTGAACGTTTGCCGATAACACACGCATGCTGGTAATTAACACAGTTAAGATAGCTAGCCAGACAGTCTTGGACACTGTCCTGTCAGGGCAGGTTCATGCTAGTTAATAAACGTAGGTCTTGTGAGATATTTTCATATGAATAAGGGATAGTTTTACCAGATACCTGTTGAATGAGTGTAAAGATTAGCTTTGGGTTACATTTCAGATGAGGTAGAGATTTAAAATAAGAGGGCATAGCTTGAAGTGACCTAAGGTAGTATTGGCCACCACAGTCTACATCTCAGTGCCTCTCCAGATTTGTTAAATTATCTTAAGTTAAATTAATGTCATCTTTTTGTGGCGTCAATGAACTATGCTGGTATTGTAGTATGGAGTGACAGTGGCACAGGAGGTTGAGAAGTCGTACTGTAATCAAAAGGTTGCTAGTTCGATTCCCTGTCCAGCTGTTTTATAACTTATTTTGAGCATCAAGTTCTCTTGAACTTTGGACATTATTTGTCTGTGAATAGATATTTCGTGTTAGAACATTTAATGCTGTTTAGATAATTCTAAAATGACTTCGAATTTCTGTTTGTAAATGTGATAAGAGAATTCGGTATTTAGCAGTTTATGCTAGCTCTCGTGAAAGCAATTTTTTCATGTCCCCCCCCCCCGGAATTACACTCTGAAATTTGACCATGTATTGTCCCCCCCTACAATGAAATGGGATCTCCGCCCCTGCATGTAGTAGTTTCGTTTTCAGGGAACTTGGGCAGGAAGCTTAGCTCTTCTACAGACAACTGGTTTACACTTATGTTCAATGTGCTGAATTTAAGTTTCATTTTCCGGGAACTTGAGCAAGAGGTGTTACTGGTAGGTCTGGTTTGGAATGTAGAATGTCCTGTACATGTAAGCTAATACCTGTTGCCATAGCTTGAGTAATTCATTTCGTCGAAACCTGAACAAGCTGAACTTTAATGCGTTTGGAAGTTCGAAAGGAAAAGTTCTATCAGACATTAAACATAAGCTTAAGCAAAACAGCTAGAAGAAGAAGCAGAAGAATCAACACCGGCCAAACAGTAAGTTATTCACTCCATCCAGTTTTATTGCGTATTTCTTACTGCATAAACTGCGCATAAAATAGAGGAAAACAACACTTAATGTTAAATTACAACTTTTTTACCTGCTTCTTCTGCGTAGTCTGTCTCAACCACAGTCACTGCTTGTCCCAGTCCTTTGGTGTCAGGTGAATACACCTGTCAACTTTTACGGATTTATGGCAGAAATTATGGATTTCTCCCATTTCAATTTCTTACGGTAATTATACGGAGTGATTGACGCGGTTGGTAGTATATGACACCACCTTTATGCCACAAAAGCGATTCAGGCCTTATAAATTATACATTTTCTAAAAGCTGATGTTATGAGAATTTCATTTAATTCCTGTATTGATCACAAGAGTTTGCATTTTACCCCATTTCGAACGCACCCTTTGTTTCCTTGAACATCATGTATACACGTGATAGAGGCCCATATTGTATGACGCGGTTGTCTCGGTTGGTACATGAGAGCCCCTCTATGCCACGAAATCAACTACCGGTATACAAATTAACTCTGTGGTCTCCAGCCCCTGCAACTTAGAAAACCACAGCACCTGGATTTAGAGAAACAAAAATCACAAAAGTTCTCACAATGTTTTTGTCATTTTCATTGCAAAAAAACGAATTGCAAAATCGTAGAGGGACTGGTTATTTTAGCACATATTTGAACGGAGGCTGTTTTCGACAGATAACAGATAAATATGCAGCGATTCATAGTTTATTCAAGTGATTATCTTAATTTTGCTCAATCTTAATTCCAGTGGTTTAGATGAATTGTGAATTAAGGTTATACTGTTATATTGCAAATGGTTTAATCTTCTGCAGTGAGGCTTGTGTTGCTGGGGAAGAATGAACTGGACAATGGCCGAGTGGGAAACCTCATCCTTGGAAGAGATGCATTTCAGACTAACCTTGAGGTTTCTGAAGAACTTGTAAGTAAGAGAATCATGGGACAGGTGGCGGGAAGACCCATCACAGTCATTAACACTCCTGACCTGTTTCATCCCCAACACACACAACATGAGCTCTCGGTGGCAGTGAAAGAGTGTGTGGCCCTGTCTGCTCCAGAGCCTCGTGTATTTCTACTGGTGCTGCAGCATGACAGCTTCTCAGAGGAGGACAGACACAAAGTGAAAGCCATACTGAACTTGTTCAGCGATGAGGCCATGAACTATACCATTGTAATCACTACTACTGTTAGAAGTGCGCGGCATATCTCTACAGCTTATGCTGTTGAAAAAGAAGACCCTTTAGGCCTGATCATACAGGAGTGTAATATGAGGCATCACATATTTGATGTGGTTAACAGATTTGACAAGAGTCAGGTTCTTAATCTCTTTAAGAAGATAGACTTGATGATGGAGAAGAATGAGACAAGACATCTCACCTGTGAGGAAATTGGGGTGATACCAGGGGGCTCATTACTTCCAAAGACCAAACAGAAAGCAAAAAGAGGAAGAGAGAGTGATTCTCACAAAGACAAAAAATGGAAGAAGAAGAGAACTGGTAGGAACCTGTGATAAATAATGTATAAAATGTCTACATTTTCATTGAAAAATGACTGTTCTGAATGAATAACTACTCTTCTGTGGGTTACCATATGGTCCCATAACAGACAAGTTACTGATAGTGTCATCATTCCATGGTAAATACTGTGTTACATCCATCTGTTCCACAAATTAAATGATGGTGATAAATAATAAAGCATCTTAATGAATTCTTATAGTTAGTTCAATAGCTGAATGATAACAATGGTTATAGTCAAACCTGTCTTGATACTGTAGTCAGATGTGGCAAAAAGACATGGACTTTCACATTTACTCTCATTATAGGTAATTGTCAAAGAACAGATATTGTTTATATTCTTTTAATTTATAGAGATGTCAGCCATACAGCGAGCACAAGAAGTTATGCTAGAGGTTCAACTCAGAAAGACATGGACTTTCACATGAACTATCCCTATAGGTAATTGCCAAAGAAGAGATATGGATTATGGTCTTATGGTCTTTTCATTTATAGAGATTAACGAGATTTCAGCCATACAGCAAGCACAAGAAGTCATGGCACAGGTTCAACACAGACTTGAGAAGAAAATCAAAAACCATGCCAAGACCAACAAAGAATTTATGAACTTCATCAGGTACATTGCCTGTTTCAGTAAAATAGCACTAATTAACATGCATGATAATGTTTTCCTGAATCTGCTGTTAATTAGAACAAACTATCTATCTATGATTTGTTTGTTTGTTTTTTGCTGTTAATTAGAACAAACTATCTATCTATCTATCTATGACTTGTTTGTTTGTTGTGTCCAGGGACAATATGGCATATGACAATATACAGAAAACCACTATTGGTGTGTTTGGAAAGACAGGAGATGGTAAAAGCTCCCTGATAAATGCCATCCTAGATGAGGAGGAGCTGTTACCGACAGGGACACTCGATGCCTGTACATCAGTCATCATACAAGTGGAGGCTGGGGCTGAGAAAGACCAGTACACAGCAACTATTGAATTCATCTCAAAAGAGGTTTCTTAAAACTGTTACATTACCAATGTCATACTGTTATGTTACAACTCACATTCTATGTTTAAAATGAATACTGAAAAATTCTTTATGTTCATTTGTAGGCCTGGGAAAATGAGCTAAAGAGCCTTCTAGATTTTGTAGCAGAACGAAAGGAGAGGGATGAAACCATCTGCAAAATGGCAGAAGACAAAATCAAAGCACTGTATGGAAAGAATGCAACTGGAAAAAGCTTTGATGAACTCATGAAGGACGATCGTTCACCAGTTATTGCAGCCATGCTCAGGTCAAATACTAAAACCATCTCAAGGTTTCAGGTTAGTTACAGTTCTTGTAGCTGTAGATTGTAATTGTATGTGAAGGCCCCGTCACACCATGACGTTCTGGTCAACGTTCTATGATGTTAGAGGAAACGTTGGTAATCGTCCATGGTCGCTGGAATTGCGCCAGAAGAGCTTTGTGTGAAAGCTGGTGAACGCTGTAATCGTCGGTAATTGTCGGTGATCGGAGGAGAACGCTGGTCCAAAAAAAAAGTTTTGAACATGCACAAAAGTTCAGTCTTCAACGTTTCATTTAAACGCTGGAGAACTTTCGTGGAACGTTTTATTAACTTTGCACGCGTTTGGCTATCATAGTCAGTCGTTGGGTAGGGTAGACTGAGTACAGTTGATGCACCCGAAATAACTTATGTGCGCAGCAATCCTGAGACGTGATTTTTAGTTTGGACATGTCTACTAACGTCCTCTTTGATCCAGGGAAATTTGAGCACCTAACCCATCTCTCGTAGGAAGATATCGGCGAAAGTTTTTTTCACCAAGGGAAGATCTTGATTTTATCATGTCCCTTCTACAATTAATATGTTATTAACCATACGTGATCAACAAACGCAACTTACGTCATTGCAAACGTTATTCTGTGCACTATAAATCTACATATTCCATGCTATCATGTCATGCAAGGTCATTGCATAATCTAGCGAAAAGCGGAGTGGAGGGTATATATGCTTGCTTGAGCCCAGCATGAAGTAGATGTACTGAACGTGTTGATGTTTTCTAATAATAAACATTGAGAAACACAAATTCAGTGTCAAATTTAAATCATTTATTTTAATAACATAAAACCCCAGGAATAACGCCCGTTATTTCGTAAATCACAGTAATAATAACAGTAAATCTTCGTCCGAAGACATTGCTAGTGAAAGAGGCTTTGTATTCTTCTTACTTTCAGCAGGATTTATCATCTTCTTACTTGCAGCAGCGCTAGTAGCAGACACGTCAGCACACGTTTGTCGCGCACAAGTGACACGTCACAAGTCGCGGTTACATGCTCCTCATGCGTGAGTCCCACGTTAGTAGTCATGCGTCAGTCCTACGCTATTCTTTCGTTAAGTCACACGCCAGATGTGTCCACATCGCCCTAGAACGCTCGAAATTGAACGATTAGAAAGTTCAGAGAACGTTGACCAGAACGTCATGGTGTGACGGGGCCTTGAGTTCAAGTGAGTTTATTTACAGCTCATATTTGTGAAAAATTATTACCTTCTAAGTCTAATTCCATGCTCAAACAGGCCTCAGATCTCTCTGAAGCAATCATGCCTTATATTCAACATCAAGAGTCTGATCTTGGGGGACTCTATTGGCCAGTAGTGAAGACTGTGAGAATCAAAGTGCCAGATCACAAAGGGCTTCTACAGAACATCGTGCTAGTTGATCTCCCTGGAAATGGAGACTGTAATCAGACCAGAGACGAGATGTGGAAATCAGTAAGTGCTCACTGTAGTGCTCTTTGTCACAAACTGAAGGAGATCATGGATGCAGGTGCAGGTTAGCGCACAACTTATTTGAATGAAACAAATGACAGTACAATTCCACACCTAATCAAACAAGTGGAAAATGAGGAGTATTGATACAAAACAGAAGAAAGCCAGAATAAGTAAAAAACAGGTGCAGTTAACGATTTGACTTCCAAGGTTAACTGAGGGACAGCAATATAAACAAACTCAACATAGAATGACCAGCAGGAGGAGAGAACCAGGGTGTGACATCTTTAAACAAACTATTTTTTTAATTCATATATGAATTCATTAATAGCATTTATTATTATTCATATGTATTCATACTATTATTTTTGGCAAAGCTATAGGTTCCAATTAAATGTCATATTTGGCAAGTGAATTTTGTGGGAGGGGAGAGAATATAGTTTATAATTTCAATACACTGACAATTAATATACTGTAGGTACAGACACCTATTTCATTTTTCCTACTGAATAGATGAACCCGGCTTGGTTTCTACCGAACTAGTTGTTTGTAATCTATTCCATTAAACCAAACAAACAACAAAAACAATATTTTTTCCCAGATGTTAAGGGAGTGCACAGCTGTTTGGGTTGTGAGTAATATCAATCGAGCCGCATCTGACAAGGCAGCCTGGGAAATCCTGAAGAGCAGCATGACAGATATGGTACAGGGAGGGGCATGCACTCGCATCACTTTCATCTGCACCAAAACTGATGATATGGATCCCAAGACTTACATGAGATCATTAAAGTCAAAAAAGTCAGTCTTTCTTTTAACCAAGATTTTTTGTGTATGTAAGTGTATGCAGTACTAAAGAGTGTGTTCAATGTACTATACGTTTGGTTTATTATGTTATTCGGTTTAAAACAGTATGCAGAAAACTACAAAAATGACATATTTGATTTTCACAACCCTTAGACTGAACAATGAAGATCTACAAATCACAGCAGGCATTGTAAGTGACACATTGATACAAACCGACAACACTTCATTAGATAATAGATCTATGCCAGATGAAATACAAAGTGAATTATTATTCTCCCTATTTCCCAGGAGTCAGACAAAAAGCTTAAATGCATACAGCACAGGAATAACATGGCCAAGAATCGTGTGAAACAAGAGTTTGAAAAACAGTTTCCACTCCAGGTATTTTTCTCAGCCAAGAGGTGTTTGTGACAGATTTTTGTGATCATATAGCTGGCTGATTGACTGATTCTGATTTTGTTTTCAGAATTATTACATCAGAAGCTTTTCAGTGTTTACTGTAAGTTCACAGGAGTTCTGCTCAGAGGAGCCATATCTGAAACAGGAGGACACAGGTAGAGCATCATCAGTTTTAGTAGTTGTCTCTTTTTTCCATTAGAGGAGTCTGTGTTGTTCATCAACACCCATAAAGGGAGTTTGTGTAGTTCACGAAGTGAGCACAAACTGAGGAGATTCACATGTCAATGTAGTCATTATAGCTGACAAAGACACTATGTATTTTCTTTATTTCTTTATTTGAAAAAAAAAAAACGGAAGAGATACCAAAGCTGAGAGAGGTGCTGAGGAGGCTTAACCACAGTAACGCCAACAGAGTGGCCTCACAGTATTTAACAAATGCCACAGGCATCCTGTCCCTCATACAGACATCCAAAGATAACAACGAGGAGATGGTAAGTGTCACCATTAATGAAGTCGTCCTTGTGTTGTCTGTAAATTAGTCTTATCTTGAGGAGAAACTCAGATGTTTCTGTGGTATGTGTTTCAGAATATGGACAAAGCTATACTGCACTATGAGCTGAGGAAGAAGCTGGGCGATGAACTGAAATGTCTTAGAGTTGATCATTTAAAATCATTTAACGACCTGGAGAAGTGCCTCTCAGATGGAGTTAAGAAATCAGAGATGAAATGTGCTGACATAACCAAGAAAAACGTGGCTGTACCAGTAAGCACTACTCCTTGGCAGATTACCAAAGTTATTTTATAGTATGATATGTAAAACTGCTACAGATCTACCATGCTTTAATCCACACACATTTAATAAATGAAACATTCAATACCATTTCCTCAGCCAGGCAAAGGTGGTGGATACCATCAGACTCTATCCGCCTTGTGCAGAAATAAAGGTTACTTCAGGTCAAAAGATGGAAAAACAAGAGACCTGAACAAGTCTTTGGCTGAAATTATGTATGAAAGCATCAATGAAAAGTTTAACGCCTTCTTCCCGTAAGTATTGTTACAGTAGTCTGAAAAAGTGTTATTCATCCAGATCCTACCTGTGTGGCATGTGTCCAATGTTATGTGTGCAGAAATGAAGGTGAGGGTTATGATGAAGGGTCAGTACGGGAGAAGGTCGAACGATTCAGTGTCTGCTCGATCAGTGTCACTGAGGGCTACAGCAACCCTGCAGCAATGACTCACATTCTGAGGTTCTTAAAAGCTGAGGTAAGTGAGAGTGTTTACCCCGCTCTTTCTCTATCTTTGTGGTAAATATATCACCAAACACTGAGGTATAAAAAAGAAAAAACTAGCCACAATATGCTATAAGTACAGTAAAAATATCAGTACCACATCTAACGGCTATGGTTGGAAAAAAAACACTTCAACATTTGTTTGTCTAATTAATTTTCCTATTATGTGTCCCACATTTGACTAGTGTGGTGAAACAATTAACATACCACGAATTAATTTAACTTTAGTGAAATTGCCATGTATGTTCACAGTGTAGCTCCACTATAAAGCCTTATTGCTTCATTTGGAAACTTCTGTTGGCCTTTTAGTACTGTTTCATTAGTACTCTCTAGTACTTGCACTGTTGTACAAACCTACACTTTTACTCCAAGACGAGGAATGCATAACGGTGCATTATGTGGTCATTTTGCTAGAATGTATAAACTAAATGTACTGAAAGTGTAAAACTTGTTTTAAATTGCTAAAAATTATGTGATGCAAGATAGTAGGGGAAAATAAAGGAGAAATGGAAATCCACGCCTCTTAAAACACTTTTCACAGTCCCACAACCACTTGCTTTAGAGGCTTTGAATGGAAGTGTTTCTCTTTTTTAACTGGAATTTGGTGTTTCTTTAGTAATACTGATAGATAGTTGGCCAAAAAAAGAAACCAACAATGTTTTCAAAATATACTATTGTTTTCTGAATGCAATATTTAATTGATTTCTCATGAAAATATACAGGAAGCCAAGCTGAAGCATTTTATATATAGAGAGATTGCACAAAAAAAGAAGGAAATATATGCATCAATCACCGATTCCATCAAAGAAGAAATGGTTCCTGGCTACAACAGTAAGACAGCGGAATTGTGGTTAATTCCTCAAATACTCATTTGAAGATTATGTATTTTCGGTAATATAAACCAAATGTTGCTCGTTTGGCTGCAGAGGCTGAAGAATGTGTTGGAACGGGATCCATGTTGGTGAAGCAGACAGTACTGAAACAACATACTGAGTCACTAAAGCACACCATGTTCAACAAAGCAAAGAACAGGATGCTGACTTCGTTCAGACATCTGACGGTTTGTTCACTTTTACATGTGAAGTTCAAAAATAAAAATTCTTTAGGATTTAAGAGGAATCTTTAAACAAAATGTTTGTGTGACATGAATCTTTTTTTTCTTTCCTTGCAAGAAATCAATTGAGATCATGTTGAGAGAGAAGCTACTGGAAGCTATGGCTCATGCACTGACTAAATCCAACTTCCCGTTTAGCATGGGTAAGTCAGGATCTCCACAGATCTTCATCATATTCCGTATCCATCTGCCTGAACAGTAAACTCACATTCCAAAGCCTTGCTTGGACACTGATGTTTGTAAATCTGATCAAAATGCTTTCTCAGGGGTCTATGGCGCTGGGATCATTCAGCTGTCAGAAATCACACGAGAAAGACGATTGACTGTGTTCTTCTTTGTTGTAGATGTCAGCGCTGAAATTAGAGAGCTGGAGAGGTTATCTGCCCTAACTGATGAATAACAGCGGCAAGAATCTAATGAAGAGTTGGTGCGGTTTTTGTGTAGCCATGTAAATGTTTATGGCTGGACAGACAGTTCAGAAATTACATGTATAAATCTTCTATATATCATGTAGATACAATGTGTTAAAAACTAGTGAGGTATGGCTAGGATGGTCAGTCTTTGTCAAGAAGGTCTGTGGTTCTACTGTCTCTTAGAACTCTCTAGATCGACATAAACAACACGTCATTTGTTTCAGTACGTCTCTGAGTACTCTATGAACATCAGTCTCAGCTGGTAAAAGGCAGGGAAACACACTGGACAGATCGCCAGTCCATCGCAGGGCAGACACACAAACACATTCACACCTAGGGGCAGTTTACTATCTCCAGACTAATGTGACTTATGTGGGGACCGTAGAAATCCAAGCAGAACCTTGATTTTATTTGAATGATTTATATAATTGTTTGGGACTTAACAATTAGGGTAGTAGGCTTGGCACTTAAATGTTTTAATGATTTTAGAATGTCAGATATAGAGTGTTAGATTTAGAAAACAGGCCCTGGGCTCTGTAAAGGCATGGCACTTAAATGTTTTAATAATTTAATGTTAAAAATAGAAAATAGGTCCTGGGCTTTGTAAAGCGGCTTGAAACTATTTTATTGTTTTGGCGCTATATCAATAAAATAAAATTGAATTAAATTGAAAACATGACCCAGTTTAAAATAAATGTAGTTCCTGTTAGTATATAGAGTTTGCTTCATTACAAGTGCAGAATGAAGAGGCTGAAAAGTTGTCCTTTTTAGCTGATTATTACTCACTTTGGTAACATAATTAAGATTCAGACGTGCTGTTTTAGTGAATCTCTTTAATGTAACTACTGTCTATGAACCTATTGCCTATTGAATGAAATATGTATTTTATACATTTAATTCTATTTTTCACCTTTCATTTTATGCTTCATTTAACATTTCTGTGCTCAAACATTTCTGATGCCAATACACACATAGATGTCAAGATGGCGGCGCGCACAGGTGCGGTGGCTCCTTGCTCTCCAGTGTGGTGCTTTGTTTATACCGTTTTGTACTTGTTTTTTGTGTTAGTTAGTCGAGATATGCATTGCAAGCTACGTCTACAGCCGCCAGGACATAATTGACTACGAATTCCAAATGTTGTTGTATGCAATTGACAATGATTTTTCTTTCTCTCTTTCTCTCTCGCTCTCTCTCTCTCTCTCTTTCTGTTCTCTGTGGGGGGATAGGCTGTTACTGACTCATCATATACGTAGTCATTTATGTCTCAGTAGATATGATACAGTAGGCTAATGAGCGTCAATGTGGAGGTGTCTCTTTGATTACTTCAGTGACATTATTTTGTTAGTTGCTTTGTGGACCCTTTTGGATTTGTCAAACTGCTAAATGTGTGTTTTCAGTCTTTTTATATTCTCTGTGAACAAGTGGTTTTGGTTAATCTGATTCAGCAGGATAACTGAATGTTCATTAATGAATGAATATCACCAGATGAAAACCAATAAAATGTTATTTTATTAACAAATGTTCTAGTGAATAATCATATTGTTTGTTAGGATACTTTTGAGTATTTTCGAGTGAACACTATTGATTTGAAGGGTTTGGCAGTTATTTTATTCTCATAGTTTCTCAAACAGGTTTTAGGTATGTTTGGTCTGTTGCTTTCTGGGTGTTATATGAATCTCTGCAGTTTCTCCTGGTCCATCAGGGCCTGAGTAGGGTGACATAAGTGCACATGCGCTGGTAATGAGGGGTAGTAAATCACACGGTAACCGGTGGAGCCCCTAGGCCACATTTAGAGAGCTGAACTGAGCGTGGACCAAAAAAACTGAAAGTCACCATTACACTGATTTGTGGCTGTGGCTTTTGTATAAACGCTGACACCTTTTGGTCACACGTGCGAAGGACTTCCACACAGCTCCCCCGAGTCTTTACCCCAAGGAAACTGTCGCACACAAACAGACACATTCACACACACACACGTTGTGGTGGTCACATATATGGAGGTCTTCCATGCGTCTACCCTGAGTCCTTACATTAGTAAACTAACACACTCACACATAGGCAGAGATACACACAAGAACTCTCACTCACACACACACACACACACACACACACACACACACACTCACACATATATAGAGATAACTCACACACACACACACAAACCAAGGGGGTCACATGTGTGAAGGTCTTCCATGTGTCTTGTCTGAGTCCTTGTCCAAGGAAACTCACATATAAACACACACACGCACGTTCTGGTGGATCCATAAAACACTAGAAATGTAGGTCACCTGCTCTTTAAAACTGTTCCCTTTTGACGGTTGAACCGTCCAAGGTAGGCACACAGAGAGCTCACCCCACATGCCACAACTCCACATGGCCGCACCAGCATCAAAATGATCGCACTAGAGAGGGCCTTTCACCTATTTATGGCACCTGCCAGGCACCGTAGCTTCTCCAACATGCTTGGAAAGGAGAAGTATTCAGTTGGTTGCAATCTGCAGCTTCACCACTAGATGCCACTAAATATAACATTATGTGCCCTTAACACAATAACATCAACAATAACTAGAGATGTGATTGTGAAGTGTGATTGCTTAACAGCAGCAGGGGATCGCAAACATTAACCACACAGATCAGACATGGAAATGAAAGCAGTGCACAGGAAATTGTGCCAGAGTGTGTTGAACAAATTATACAGAGCACACCTACATCAATGAATACAGACATCTCTATATTGTAATACGATTATATTATCGGAGGAGGAGTTAAACATACACAAACACAGAATACACTTTTACTGTTTATTACAACTTATAGTCAATACATACAACCCAACCACCTGTATTTACACTACCCCAAACACAACTGTATGGGGCGCCGTTTGTAAAATGTCGCACGTTCTAAAACCCTGCTCAGTTTTGTTACATTTAGCATTATTATATGGGGAAAAAAGCACAACAATCTTCAAATGTTACTTTTTCAAACATTTAGAGAGATATTCATGTAAGGATAATGTTTGGCAGTAACACAAAGTTGTTGAATAATATAAATGTTTAATCTAAATGTAAATGTTAAATATAAATGTAAATGTTCAATGTTATATATAAATGTTAAATATAAGTGTTAAATGTAAATGTTAAATGTAAATGCTAAATGTAAATGTAAATGTAAATGTAAATGTAAATGTTAAATGTTCAGTCTACATGTCAGATTTGAAGACTGAACCTTACAATATTTACGGTAATTGGCTTTCATAGTTTTCACGTCACGTCAGAATTACCAGTTTGCGGGCAAGAAATACACTCCACAGCTGTCTACCACTGGAATTTATACAGGAACTGACCATCTTTCATTCAACATTATTTAATATATCCGCTTTAAAATTGTCTGACATAGGTAGTAAAATGCCAGACAGTTGTTGCTCGGTTGGCTGTTCAAATCGGCGAGGAGACAAGCCTGGCTGTTTCCAGCTGATTGTAGACGTCTTCTGGGTCAACTTTTCTCAGGCGGGCCGTAAAGTAGCCTTGTTTTTGGAGCTTGCAATAAAAGCAGTAACCCTGTTTTGGTCGCCTCATTTATCAGAATAGCTACCTAAAACGGGAATAGATCAAGAAATAAAGTCAAGAAACAAAGCATCAACAGGATAAAAATTGGATTACCCGGTTTCTGCTCTGAGATTGCGACAAGTACCTAAGCAAGTAGGCTAGGCTACTGTATTTTGTCATCCAACTGGTAATACAATGCCAGTAGAAAATACTTGGGAAGATAATTTCAGTTGTCATTCGCCAGACCAGGTGGTTGTACTTGTGTTAACCAGGAAATTGTGTCAAATGATAAACAACAGTGTTAGTAAAGGCTGCTAGCTAACAGCATGTAGCTCGCTAGCTGGTAGCTAGCTATTAAATGGCAATCA
Organism: Clupea harengus; assembly: GCF_900700415.2. NCBI lineage: Eukaryota > Metazoa > Chordata > Actinopteri > Clupeiformes > Clupeidae > Clupea > Clupea harengus. The sequence continues at coordinate 5,771,427 of NC_045155.1, read as the reverse complement.
TCTTTGGTCTGATAATTATAATTTCCCCTTCCAGACGACATCGTTATGAACCCATCCCCTTCTGAAAATTAAATTACTATCTGTACTTTTGGTAGGCTTTCAGTTTTTGAGGTGTGTAGGGGGACGGATTTTCTATTAGATAGATGTAAATATCTCCAAACTAGAGCTCAGGCAGGAACTTATACGACGTTATAGAAATACAAATATCAGCGGTGCAGTAAAGGGATCACAGGTTCCCAAAATGTAATTTTTTTCTAGATATCTCTGTCTGGCTATTGTGGTATGATCTGTGTTTGATGGCGATCGTAATTGAGTAGGCTGCACTGCTCGACGATGTCCACTCTTGGTCGACATCTTCGCTTTTGCCCGCAAGGTATCCCTTGTGGTGTGACTGAAAGCTATGAATTACCGTAAATATTGTAATGTTCTGTCGTCAAGTCTGACATGTAGACTGAACATTTACATTTACATTTACATTTACATTTAGCATTTGATATTTGTATTTACATTTAACATTTACATTATACACATATATTTAACATTTATATATAACATCGAACATTTACGTTTATATTTAATATTTACATTCAACATTTACATTTAACATTTATATATAACATCGAACATTTACGTTTATATTTAATAGTTACATTTAACATTTACATTTATATTTAACATTTACATTTAACATTAACATTTAGATGAAAGATTTATATTATTTAACAACTTTGTGTTACTGCCAAAAATGATCCTTGGAAAAGTTATCGCATGAATTTACATGAATTTATCTCTAAATGCTTGAAAAAGTGACATTTGAATATTGTCATGCTTTTTTTCCCATATGATAATGCTAAATGTACCAAAACTGAGCAGGATTTTCGAACGTGCAACAATTTACAAACGGCGCCCCATACAACTGAGCCTCTCTATGACTGTTTTGTTACGATGTGTCTGGTTGGGAGGTGCGAGAATAGATGATTTGTCACAATGTCAGTTTAACATTCTATTGTGTTTCCGTTATGGTTCGTGCATTCCAATAAGTGTTTTTATTTCAAGTTGTCATTATACAAACTAAGCCTTAACTGTCAATTCGCGTGACCCGTATATAACTAAAAATGGGGCGACAGTGGTACAGGGGGTTTAGTAATTAGAAGGTTGCTAGTTCGATTCCCTGTCGAAGCGTCCTTGAGCAAGACACTGAACCCCTAATTGCTCCTGATGTGCATTGTGCCATCAGTGTAAATGTAAAATGTGTATACCTTGTAAGTCGCTTTGGATAAAAGCGTCTACTAAATGTAAATGTAAATGTAAATGTAATGTAAATAAGGACAAACGAACTAAACTCACGACACAGTTAATCAGCCAATTTAAGCGTATTATTTCATGTTCGTGTTATCTACAGCTAACCTGCATACATCAAGGCATCGTTGGTATGTTTTATCCCTTGTTGTGAATTTTGTGAGATACAATATATGTTTATTTATCGTAACTGTACGCAATGAGTATATGTTTATGCTAGAATTGATTTGTCTATGTCTTTTGTAAATTTCAGTTTTATACTTCCTATCTACTATCATTAAACCTGTGGACTACGTATATCTTCAGAGTCGTGATTCGTAGGAAGAGTTTAGCTGGCTGTCAGCGTAGAGCTTACCGAAGACGGCACAGTAAAACAACGAGCTTTCAACAGGCAAGATAACGCAGCGCAAGCTAACAGCTAACCTCCATGTCGTCGCCAAGGGCAACCAGTGGACGCACATCTTTAAATACACGCTTGGAAGCTCAGTGCTCAGTGAGATCCAGCGCATCATCCATAAGGACTGCGGCAGTCCAAGCTAGAGCAAGAGCCGAAGCAGCAAAGGCACGTCTGCTCTACTTTGAAGAGGAAGGTAAACTGAAGTTGGAGCACGCTTTGGAATTACTTAGGCATAAAAGAGGCAGCTGCAGCCATTGCTGAAGCAGAGGCACTTAAAGCTGCTGCATATGTCTTGATGTGCACACCATCAAAGACGACGCCGACCCCTAGCCACAACATATCACCTCCACAGCTAAAGCCACACCCTCTACCAAAGAACTTCAAAATTAAAGTCCAGTACTCTGAAAGTGAGAGCGACAGGCACAACACAGCATTTTACCCTGGACCTGCACCCTGGAAACAAGAGGTCAGCCCTGCTTCTGAGCACGAGGGGAGCAGGAGGGAGCTCCACCACAGTCTCATGTCAACCACAAATGTACTAAAGTCTGCGGTGGCGAGCTCACAGACCGCTCCTGCTCGAAGACATGCCTCGTCAAAGTGTATCCGGCTGGCCACAGAGAAAAAGCAGTGAAACAGTATGCGTTCCTGAACGAGCAGGGCAACATGTCACTGGCTCACTCACAGTTCTTCGATGTGTTCAACGACCAAAGTCCAAGTGCTCCATACACACTGAGAACATGTGCTGGAGTGGAGCAATCAGCAGGCAGAAGAGCCAATGGCTATGAAGTGGAATCCTTTGATGGAACTGTTCGCATACCGTTGCCAAGCCTCATAGAATGCAACAACATCCCGAACAACACAGAGGAAATTCCAACCCCCGAAGAGGCTCTCCATCATGCTCATCTAAGGTCAGTGGCACACCTCATCCCAGACATCGACCCCCAAGCCCCCATCACGCTTCTCTTAGGACAGGACATTATCAGAGCGCATAAAGTCCGCAAACAGGTGAATGGCTCTCACAACCTGCCCTATGCACAGAAGTTGGACTTGGGGCGGGTCATTGTCGGGAATGTGTGCCTAGGCAATGACCACAAACCACTGACAATCAGCACATTTCACACGAACACCACAGAGCTGAAACGCTCTACTCTCTTTGCTCCACGCCCCGACGGGTTCCATGTGAAAGAGAACTTTAACAGCGTCCAAGACACAGGTCAGCCCCCAGCGTGTCCTGCGGACCAGACCAACCTGTGAAGCCGACCACCTTGGATGCACGGTGTTCAGGCAGATCAAGGATGACGACCAGGTGGCTCTCTCCATTAAGGTGCTGGTGACTTTCATGGCAGAAGCAGCAGTGATCATCAATGCCAGGCCACTTGTTCCAGTGACAACGGACCCTGATGACCCACTCATACTCACGCCAGCAGCTCTTCTCACGCAAAAGTCAAACATTCTTCCAGCTCCTGACGGTGGGTTCGGAGTTGCCAACCTCTACAAGTCCCAGTGGCAACAGGTTCAGCACCTTGTTCCAGTGACAACGGACCCTGATGACCCGCTCATACTCACGCCAGCAGCTCTTCTCACGCAAAAGTCAAACATTATTTCAGCTCCTGACGGTGAGTTCGGAGTTGCCAACCTCTACAAGTCCCAGTGGCAACAGGTTCAGCACCTGTCAAACACCTTCTGGGACCGCTGGAGGAAGCAATTCCTCCCAACACTACAGGCGCGCAACAAGTGGCAGTCCAGCAAGCCAAACATTCAGCCAGGAAGTGTTGTTCTCCTTAAGATCAGCCAAGCACGCAGGAATGTATGGCCTCTTGGACTGATAACACTGGCCATCCCTGGCAAGGACAGTAAAGTGTGCCAGGTAGAGGTGAAGATCGTTAAACCAGATGGGACTAGCCTCTTTGTTGGGCCGGGCACTGAAGTAGTGCTGCCTCTGCCTCCAGAGGCAGGGTAAATGAATTGTGTATGGACTTTTGTTGTGACGTGTATCCACATCAGGTGGGGAGTGTTTTGTTACGATGTGTCTGGTTGGGAGGTGCGAGAATAGATGTTTTGTCACAATGTCAGTTTAACATTCTATTGTGTTTCCGTTATGGTTCGTGCATTCCAATAAGTGTTTTTATTTCAAGTTGTCATTATACAAACTAAGCCTTAACTGTCAATTCGCGTGACCCGTATATAACTATAAATAAGGACAAACGAACTAAACTCACGACACAGTTAATCAGCCAATTCAAGCGTATTATTTCATGTTCTTGTTATCTACAGCTAACCTGCATACATCTGGACCTTAACAAGGCATCGTTGGTATGTTTTATCCTTTGTTGTGAATTTTGTGAGATACAATATATGTTTATTTATCGTAACTGTATGCAATGAGTATATGTTTATGCTAGAATTGATTTGTCTATGTCTTTTGTAAATTTCAGTTTTATACTTCCTATCTACTATCATTAAACCTGTGGACTATATCTTCAGAGTCGTGATTCTTAGGAAGAGTTTAGCTGGCTGTTAGCGTAGAGCTTACCGAAGACGGCACAATGACCCTTAAACTAGGGGAGGGGATTGGCCATTAACCCCGGCCGGGGGATAACTCACCCTGCACTCAAACACACGATCACACAATAGTCCACAGAAGGTTAATGCTTCTCTTCTTAGTGCTGCCAAGCGTTCTTTCTGCCCCCAGATTCAGACTGTCTTTTACATCCTACTCTAGGAACAATCACACACCCTTAACAGGCAACAGGTGTCTCACCCACCTTCAGCCGGTCATAATTAATCCATTGGCGGGGCGTACCCACTGTGGCCAGTAAACAGAGTTCATTACAATATTAATCATCACATTACCATTACCATCAACATCAATCAGCATCTCCGCTGCTGAGACTGGGGTGCACATGCGCATATCACATAAATGTGCATTTTGTTTATCAAGACATTGTATGTATACGAGAGCAATCTGTGAGGGTACTCTTGTATATTCTGTTAAACAAAGTATGTGTGCACATGTGGTTTGAGGACAGATGGGCGATGAATGCAGTAAACTGTGTCAGTTCAACAGAGTGGGTAGTGAGCACCAGTGTTGTGCACGTTCACACCTCTCATGAACTAGTTCAAAGTTCAGTTCATACAAGTAAACATGAATCGTTCACGTTCATAGTTCACCATTTAAATTCTGAACTAGTTCATAGTTCAGTTCATTTTCATTTTTTTTAATTAGTATGTAGTACCATTTAAATAATGAATTATACAGGGAACTAATAATAATAACTTGCTCTTCAACAATGATATGCTACTGGCTTAATCTCAACAAGGGCATGTACACTAAATGAAAGACCGCTCAAAAGTTAGCATAGGTAAACCCTGTACCATTCGTATTTGTACATTAGCAGCTTATGCTAAGCGAGTTCACGAACAGTGCATCATGCTGGATCAATTAAGTGACAGTGCTCGTAACAATGATGAGAAAGCTAAACTATAACAAACACATACTGACAAGGTAGGCTACAAAGTCAAACTCACGTATACATGGACGCACATAACTTCAACAAAGTGCAACGTTCAATTATGTGAAAATATGCCCGAAGTTAACTGCTACTCCATCTAAATATGCCATGAAGCGATATCAAAACATTGCACCGTGAGAAGTGGAGTCACATGACCAACGCAATTACCAAATATGGTCATTTACCGAAACATGGTCTGTCTGGGCAATTTAACAAATAATTACTATGGCCTTTTTAACAGGTACTGAGCAACGACATGGTACAAGCATTCGATTTAGACAGCGTCTTTCCTCAGCAGAAGGAAAGCATTCCGTAATGTTTTAGCTAGACCTCAGTGGCGCTGGACCTCAGATAATATGAACGTGTTCACCGTTCAAATTCATTATTTGTCATGAAGTTGCGTTCAGTTCATCGTTCTCATAAAAATGAACGTGTTCAATGAACGCGTTCTTTTGAACGCGTTCATGCACAACACTGGTGAGCACACATAACAAAACCAGCTGCTTTTGCTTTTCTTAACAAACAGGTTGAGCTGGTTTGACTCTTTGCTGGTTAGGGACAGTAGGATTTCTTTTGTGCGACAGGAGCAGAAAAGTGGGCACTAGGCATGTACACACAGTACTGGAAAATGGTAGCCTGGATGCCAGACGAACTGAGCCCCGCCCACAAAATTTTAGGTCGGGAAGTTCGGTCTGGCATTACTCTGTTGGGGAGAAATTATGGCCGATCAAGAACTTGATCGGACCAATCAAATTGTCAGGGCGGGCTTTATACGATGATGGACAGATGATCAACCGTAACGTAATCAACCACGTCACCAACACACGGGTTGAATTCGTTTTCAACAAACATGGCTGCCGCTGGAGAGCTGAAATGTATAGATTCGAGTCCATTTAGACATTGACAATGCATTCATTTTGAAAGAGGAACAGAGAAACGCGATCAAGGCATTTGTAGATCAAAAAGATGTTTTTTTCCGTCCTTCCTACGGGATTCGGTAAAAGTTTAATTTATCAGCTGGCCCTGGTCACATACTACTTTGCTCTGATTGGTTGTAGGTAACCAATTAAGCGAAGAGGCATTTTTTCTCCTGGTTCGGTTGAAACACGCTCCATAATCACAGCCCAATGGAGCAGTATCAGACTCATATTCTGACTAGAATTATGAGTATGACAACGTCAGGCTAGGAAAATGGGTGCGGGATTAGAGAATGCTGGCTGATGTCATTAGACAACTTCAAGTTCCACAGTCTATTGTTGTGACTAGGAGACCAGACATGGTGTTTTATTCTAAGTGTGAGCACATAATTTACTTTATTGATTTAACAATTCCCTTTGGAGAAAGTGATGGAGATAATTTCCAAACACTGTTAATGACTTAAGAATATAATAATCAAGTGCTTTGTATTAATATATTCCTTGTATGAATCATGTGCTTATGAAAGCAGGAACATGGCTTTTCTGTGTTTCTGCGTGTGTGTAACTTAGAATATTAGGTGCCACTTGGTCTGCACATGTACAAGAGCATGTTTAGACCAGAAGTGATAAGAAGGGTCGAACTGTGCTTCTTCCGACCTTGCAAAACTTCCATTCTTGCCTCGGACATCAGAAATCCACCACGTGGTTTTCCCTGCTGAACGCTCAACTTCTGTCTATATAAACCTTGTGCGATGTGTTTATCATTGCTTCACTTTCAGCCTTGTGCTGGGAGTGAGCCCGATTGCAATTGTTGTTTGTCTAATAAATATACTTATATGCAGCTCCGGAGTCCTGAGGTAACTAGGGTGAATTTTCACCTATCATAATTGGGGGCTCGTGTCCGGGATTCCAACAACCTCATCGACTCTCCACGCTGGGCTAATCGGTACGGAGTACAAGACTCAGTTTTGCTAAAGACCTCCAACTTGAATTGGAAGGAGGCCAGGGCCTGCCAGCATGGAGAGCCGAGAGTGAAAGAATTGAATTAGATTATAGGGGTTGGACTCCGAGCTGTTTGTGAGTATATTGTTTGTTTGTTGAAAATGAACGCCAGTATATGGTTCTTGTTTGTTTTGGTTTGTATACACTTGTTTTCAAGTGGGGTTGAGACTAACTTTTTGCATGTTTGCTGCGGGGTGTAAAGGGGAACAAAGGTTCGATGGAGGACTTTTTCTTGCATGCCTCATGTGTTGAACGAATTGCTAAAGTTAGAGAGACTCCTGTTTTGTAGTTTTCATGTTCTTGGAGCGCTAAAAGTGCTGAATGCTATAATCCTCCTCACCTTCTTGTATGATGGAAGGGTAGCGTTCATTTTGGAAACGCTAAAGGTTATAAGTAAACTGAAGCCTGTTGCCAAGGAAGGTTAGCGCGCGCAAATTGATTATAAGCACTCCTCACCTTCTTGTATAATGGAAGGGTAGCGTTCATTTTGGAAACGCTAAAGGTTATATCTGAAGTTGAAAACTCTCTAGGCCTATTTCTCCGGATATTTCTCTATATTTTCCTGTTCGCCTTGTATGAAGGGAACAAACTTTTCAATTTCTGTTTTCCTGTAGGATCTCCTGATAAGTGAGAGTAATACTACAAAATGGGAAACAAGCAATATATTTTCCTGTTCGCCTTGTATGAAGGGAACAAACTTTAAAATTTCTGTTTTCCTGTGGGGCCCCCTGATAGGCCTCTGGGTGCATTGTTAAAAAGGGCTTTACAAGAGGGTTATAGTCCGTTACGAATTGATATTGATATATAAGCGCCTAGAGACAATTGTATTGTTATGGCGCTATATAAATAAAATTGAATTGAATTGAATATATTCCTGAGGGAGACGAGTCTCCTTAAAAGATAAAAAAAAGAGAGTCAGAGATACTCCTGTGTGTTATTTTTCTGTGGGGTGGAGACACACTTTTTACAATGATTTAAACACAGATAATGTAGTCATAATTTATGTAATTAAAGATTTTGCATTACTGAGATGCCTTGACCCGGAACCAGTAGGGGACTGATCACCCCAGGGAAATTCCCTGGCCTCAACCTCCTCACCAAACGAGTGAGACGGGGGCCCTCTGGTCGGGCTCGGGTTGACTCAGCATTGCGATCTCAAGAACAAAATGGGAAGGTAAAATGGAAAGTAAAAATGAGAAGGTCAATGGGAAGTTAAGAAGAAGAAGAAGAAAAAGAAAGTGAGGAAAGTGAAGTGTTAAAATAGAAAGTAAGAAGAAAGAGACATCTAAAAGCAAGTCTAAAAGAGTCTGAAAATAGAAACATAACTAACCCTAGTGTGAAGAATAAGATAAAGGTAATTTAAAAGGTTTCAAGATCAGTTAGAGGTATTAAGAGAAATACATAAAATAACTTAAAAAATGGGAAAAAGTGCGTCAAAATCAGAAGACGTACATGATAATGGCAATAAGAGGTGTTTTAAAATGTCAAGAAGAAGAAAATTGTAACACTGATTTGAAAATGTTTTTACATTATTGGTTGCGCCAAACAGAGCAAAGCTTACGTTAATGGTGGCAAGAAAGCCAATGATTTTTGTTTTGTTTTGTTTTGTTTTGTGTGACTCTGATTACTCTAATCAGATGCCCAGAACAGTAAGGTTGCAAAAAGAAAGACACATCTAAAAGCAGACTCTGAAAACAGGAGAGATATTTAAAAAATACAGATTATGTTTCAAAAACATGCCCTACAAACTTATTAGGAAGAGATGTGATGTGGGCTGGGCATTAGAATTGTTCCAACAATACATGGGTTATAGAATAAATTAAACAATGGTGTCCCAAAATATTATTATGTATAGAATATACACTGTTTAACCCCAAAAACAAAAAAGATTTAAGGACAAATTTAAGCCTGTCACACTAACTACATTAACCTAGACTGATGCATTGGACTAACACAGGCTGGGTGGGGGTTGAGTGCTGGCTCAAAAGAATATGCTGTTCCTCCAGATAAGAAGACCTGTAAACAACATACCCTGGTGTTGTTACGATTGTTAGCAGAAACAAGGCCACAAAATTAGCAGCTGTGACCCACTAAAATAAAGCTATCTTTAAAAAGCACCACAGCCACAGACAAAGAAATAAAGTATGTCTTAGCACATCCAGGACATGACAAAGCCATTCGTACAAACTGTAGACTGTAAAAAAAGGTTATATAACATCTGTGTTAATGGATAAGTGGGGACTTAAAGTTGATACCAGTGGCATACTATTCAACACGGCTAGATCCAGTAGCCCAGGCAATGTCTGAATGTTTACAAGCAGTAGTGGCTGCAGGCCTCTGCTCCTATTGAACTAAACAGACACTTACACTGAAAGTTCCACATGCTTACTTTTATTTATTTTATTTTTATTTAATTTTTTTTGCTCACTCAGCCTCATATCAATATTGAGCGCTGCGTGACATTTAACCCAGTTACACTTTTACTTACAGCAGAGAACAGATAAAACTATGGCAGCCAGAGCTGACCTACAAGATATGCCTTTTCCAGAAGCTGATTTAACTATTGTTTGTTGATGGTTCAAGCAAATAAACCTTGAACACATAGCCACTACTTCCACACTATTCCGCACAAGCAGCGGAACTGATTTCCCTGATTGCGCACACACACACATACAAATGCAAAAGACCCGGTTTCATTGGAAACCAAAAAGCAGACAAGGCCACAAATCAGGTTGCACTACAACATCCATCTGACACGTACACAATTGAAGAATTAGATCTCACAATACTAAAAGATATGCTGTAATATTGAGCCATGGTGAAAACATGCCTCAATAAGTGGGGATAGTAAGCATATATTTGTACTTCTTATTTATATTTCATGAGAAAGATGTTTAATCATTCATTATTGATTTTATTGGGTTAAATCCCAACGAAAGAAAGAAATATTGTCTAGCCATAGACAATCACTGTTCATACAACCCCCAGTCAGCCGGACTGGTAGAAAAGAATGAACCAAACTATTAAAAGTTAATTGAGAATCCAAGAGTGAAATCAGTGAAATTAAGCATGCATGTTGTTATCACTGTTTGAAATGATGTATGGAAGAATCTACACTGCCTCAGCACTCAAACTATTTGCTGAAACAGACAAAGAGATTGAATATACATTTGCAGAATTTATGTCAAAGATGATGTCGAAACTAAATGCTCTCAGACTTCTCTCCCCTACACAGGAACACTGTTAGGCTGAATTCAAGGTTGGACCAGGAGATTGTGTCCTAATCAACAGCCTCAAAAGAAAACACTGCCATTCGCCTAAGTGGGACAGACCATACAAAGTGCTACTGTCAACATCTACCATAGTCAAAATAGCGGAGAGAGCCACCTGGATACCTCTAACACATTGTAAACCAGTAAGCCTTCCTTAGAAAGAGACAGAGGATAGGAGCTGTCTTCCTCTACAGTTTTCCAAGGCCGGAACACTGTGACAGAAGTCCAGCTACAAAGGGGATTCTTTGCGTTTGGCAATTTTTCGTCTCAAACCTGGTGAAGAAAACAACACTGTCCAGTGGGGTAAAAGAGCCTAGTGGATACTGGGAGGGCGGGCGGTCCTATCTCTGTGAAGTCATGGGGAGTTACAAGGGAAAATTAAACAATGTGTGGAACTTTTGATAATAACTGCACTACTCTACATTTTGATACTGTTAACATATTAATCACAACAGGCACCGATCTTGGTCAAATATCCGCAATGCGGCCTGGCCAAAGACCATCTGTGGTGGGGGAACCAGACTGCCCAAACACACTTTCCACAAAGATACAAAGATACTGTTTACATTTTCCTGCCCAGTAATATTCAACAGCCGATGTGTTCTGCAGGATGCCTGATGGGGAACAGGGCCTTCAAGGACACAGCAAAGAAACCTTGTTTGAATGTTATCTGAAGCCTAGGCGAGCTAATGACACACACAGTCGACATCCACTATGTTGGCCTACAAATGCAAAGTATACAAATGTGTGATGAGAAATATGATGACATTTTAAATGATTGACTGATGCTCAGTAATGATCTCTGTTCCAAAAATCCATGTGATGAAGCTCAGAGTGATGATTTTGAGGTTATCCATTGAAATTGATAATTGACGAATTAAGAAAGGTGATTTTGATTTTAATTTTAATTGTGATTTTGATTGTGATTTTGAATTATCCATTGAAACGGATAAAAGGAGGGACTGATGGAGATAATTTCCAAACACTGTTAATGACTTAAGAATATAATAATCGAGTGCTTTGTATTAATATATTCCTTGTATGAATCATGTGCTTATGAAAGCAGGAACATGGCTTTTCTGTGTTTCTGCGTGTGTGTAACTTAGAATATTAGGTGCCACTTGGTCTGCATATGTACAAGAGCATGTTTAGACCAGAAGTGATAAGAAGGGTCGAACTGTGCTTCTTTTGACCTTGCAAAACTTCCATCCTTGCCTCGGACATCAGAAATCCACCACGTGGTTTTCCCTGCTGAACGCTCAACTTCTGTCTATATAAACCTTGTGCGATGTGCTTATCATTGCTTCACTTTCAGCCTTGTGCTGGGAGTGAGCCCGATTGCAATTGTTGCTTGTCTAATAAATATACTTATATGCAGCTCCGGAGTCCTGAGGTAACTAGGGTGAATTTTCACCTATCAGAAAGCACTTGAAAGAAAGAAGCTAAAGTATGCAGAACTGGTAGTGGAAGCTAGGCAACGAGGTTAGAAAACACACACAAGACCAGTGGAGATAGGCTTTAGCTGTAGCTAAATCAACCACAACACTTCTGTTGGACGATCACTCAAAAGAGCCTTATAAAGGAGCTGTAGTCATCTGGTGAAAGGGCAAGCTATAATATAAGGGTTTATGATTATCATCTCTTTGGATGCCATGTAGTAGGTTTCGGTTTTCGGGGAATTTGAGGGGGGAGCTTAGCTCTACTACAGACGACTGGTTTACGCTTATGTTCAATGAAGTGCTGAATTTAAGTTTCATTTTCCCGGAACTTGCGCGGGAGGCGTTGCTGGTAGATGTGGTTTGGAACGTAGACATGTAAGCAAATACCCAATGCCATAGCCTGCGTAATTCATTTCGTCGTCACCTGAACAAGGTGAATTTTAATGCGTTTGGAAGTTCCAAATTCTAATTCAGTGCTACATTAAACAAAAGCTTAAGCAAAACACGTATAAGAAGTAGCAGAAGAAGCAACACCTGCCAAACAGTAAGTTATTCACTCCATCTATTTTTGTGTGTGTGTTTCTTACTGCAAAAACGGCGCATAAAATAGAGGAAAATCCCTTAATGATAAATTACAACTTTTGTACCCGCTTCTTCTACCTTCCTGATGGTGGTGTAAAGTTATGCGTTGTCTGTCTCAACCACTGCCACTGCTTGTCCAAGTCCTTTGGTCAGGTGAATAGCCTACACATTATGGATTAACGTCACTTTTTCAAACATTTAGAGAGAATTTCATGTAAAAACGTTGTTACACAATGGGAACATACAAGTCTGACATGTAGACTGAACATTTAACATTTACATTTAACTTTTACTTTTAAAATTTACATTTAGCATTTAATATTTGTATTTAAATTTACATTTAACACTTAATGCTGTTGAAAAAGAAGACCCTTTAGGCCTGATCATACAGGAGTGTAATATGAGGCATCACATATTTGATGTGGTTAACAGATTTGACAAGAGTCAGGTTCTTAATCTCTTTAAGAAGATAGACACGATGATGGAGAAGAATGAGACAAGACATCTCACCTGTGAGGAAATTGGGGTGACACCAGGGGGCTCATTACTTCCAAAGACCAAACAGAAAGCAAAAAGAGGAAGAGAGCGTGAATCTCACGAAGACAAAAAATGGAAGAAGAAGAAAACTGGTAGGAACCTGTGATAAATAATGTATAAAATGTCTACATTTTCATTGAAAAATGACTGTTCTGAATGAATAACTACTCTTCTGTGGGTTACCATATGGTCCCATAACAGACAAGTTACTGATAGTGTCATCATTCCATGGTAAATACTGTGTTACATCCATCTGTTCCACAAATTGGGGTGATACCAGGGGGCTCATTTCTTCCAGAGAGCAAACAGAAAGCAAAAAGAGGAAGAGAGAGTGATTCTCATAAAGAGGGAGAATGGAAGAAGAAGAAAACAGGTAGGAGCCTATGATACATAACTTATAAAATGTCCACATTTCCATTAAAAAAGTGTTTGAAAATACTGTTCTGAATGAAGAATTACAAGCTACATACAAGAACATACAAGCTACTGATAGTGTCATCATTCCATGGTAAATACTGTGTCACATCCATCTGTTCCACAAATTAAATTATGGTGAGAAATAATAAAACATCTTAAGGAGTTCTTCAATAGTTAGTTCAATAGCTAAATGATCACAATGGTTATAGTCAAACCTGTCTTGATACTGTGGTCAGATGTGGCAAAAAGACATGGACTTTCACATTAACTATCCCTATAGGTAATTGCCAAAGAAGAGATATTGATTATGGTCTTATGGTCTTTTCATTTATAGAGATTAACGAGATTTCAGCCATACAACAAGCACAAGAAGTCATGGCACAGGTTCAACACAGACTTGAGGAGAAAATCAAAAACAATGCCAAGACCAACAAAGAATTTATGAACTTCATCAGGTACATTGCCTGTTTCAGTAAAATAGCACTAATTAACATGCATGATAATGTTTTCCTGAATCTGCTGTTAATCAGAACAAACTATCTATCTATGATTTGTTTGTTTGTTTGTTGCTGTTAATTAGAACAAACTATCTATCTATCTATCTATCTATCTATGACTTGTTTGTTTGTTGTGTCCAGGGACAATATGGCATATGACAATATACAGAAAACCACTATTGGTGTGTTTGGAAAGACGGGAGATGGTAAAAGCTCCCTGATAAATGCCATCCTAGATGAGGAGGAGCTGTTACCGACAGGGACACTCGATGCCTGTACATCAGTCATCATACAAGTGGAGGCTGGGGCTGAGAAAGACCAGTACACAGCAACTATTGAATTCATCTCAAAAGAGGTTTCTTAAAACTGTTACATTACCAATGTCATACTGTTATGTTACAACTCACATTCTATGTTTAAAATGAATACTGAAACATTCTTTATGTTCATTTGTAGGCCTGGGAAAATGAGCTAAAGAGCCTTCTAGATTTTGTAGCAGAACGAAATGAGAGGGATGAAACCATCTGCAAAATGGCAGAAGACAAAATCAAAGCACTGTATGGAAAGAATGCAACTGGAAAAAGCTTTGATGAACTCATGAAGGACGATCGTTCACCAGTTATTGCAGCCATGCTCAGGTCAAATACTAAAACCATCTCAAGGTTTCAGGTTAGTTACAGTTCTTGTAGCTGTAGATTGTAATTGTATGTGAAGGCCCCGTCACACCATGACGTTCTGGTCAACGTTCTATGATGTTAGAGGAAACGTTGGTAATCGTCCATGGTCGCTGGAATTGCGCCAGAAGAGCTTTGTGTGAAAGCTGGTGAACGCTGTAATCGTCGGTAATCGTCGGTGATCGGAGGAGAACGCTGGTCCAAAAAAAAAAGTTTTGAACATGCACAAAAGTTCTCATGGAGATCAGCGTTCTTCAACGTTTCATTTAAACGCTGGAGAACTTTCGTGGAACGTTTTATTAACTTTGCACGCGTTTGGCTATCATAGTCAGTCGTTGGGTAGGGTAGACTGAGTACAGTTGATGCACCCGAAATAACTTATGTGCGCAGCAATCCTGAGACGTGATTTTTAGTTTGGACATGTCTACTAACGTCCTCTTTGATCCAGGGAAATTTGAGCACCTAACCCATCTCTCGTAGGAAGATATCGGCGAAAGTTTTTTCACCAAGGGAAGATCTTGATTTTATTATGTCCCTTCTACAATTAATATGTTATTAACCATACGTGATCAACAAACGCAACTTACATCATTGCAAACGTTATTCTGTGCACTATAAATCTACATATTCCATGCTATCATGTCATGCAAGGTCATTGCATAATCTAGCGAAAAGCGGAGTGGAGGGTATATATACTTGCTTGAGCCCAGCATGAAGTAGATGTACTGAACGTGTTGATGTTTTCTAATAATAAACATTGAGAAACACAAATTTAGTGTCAAATTTAAATCATTTATTTTAATAACATAAAACCCCAGGAATAACGCCCGTTATTTCGTAAATTACAGTAATAATAACAGTAAATCTTCGTCCGAAGACATTGCTAGTGAAAGAGGCTTTGTATTCTTCTTACTTTCAGCAGGATTTATCATCTTCTTACTTGCAGCAGCGCTACAAGCAGACACGTCAGCACACGTTTGTCGCGCACAAGTGACACGTCACAAGTCGCGGTTACATGCTCCTCATGCGTGAGTCCCACGTTAGTAGTCATGCGTCAGTCCTACGCTATTCTTTCGTTATTATACGGCTCTTCAGAATGTTCCAAAAAGTACCGTTGATTTGAATGGGGCATCCCAACGTTCGCAGGTGAATATTTCTTGATATTCACCGCTGCGACAAGATATTGACCGCTGTCAATGGCAACGGGTTTTGTGCTTCTAATTCACATCTTTCATATCATTCCGCAAGTAGTCCGGTCATTTAACGTAACAGACTCATTGTAATTTGAAGTCAGGAAGTAATGGGTTGCTACGCAACACCTGAAACTTAAAAGTTCTATTTGCTTGAAGAACAATTTTTTCTAAGCAGAAATCACGAAACGGCAACTAAATCATTAAAAAGAGGTATTTTGGAGGAATGTCTTCTATCGTTTTTGGCAAGTAACCGTATAATAACCGGGATAATGTATTGTCCGTCGGTCATTATACAAAAATAAATCCCTTCAGAACGAAACAACACCCCTCCGCTGCGCGTCGGGGTGCTGTTCGCCCCGTCGGGATTTATTTTTGGATAATGACCTCTGGACAATACATTATCCCTTAATTAAGTCACACGCCAGATGTGTCCACATCGCCCTAGAACGCTCGAAATTGAACGATTAGAAAATTCAGAGAACGTTGACCAGAACGTCATGGTGTGACGGGGCCTTGAGTTCAAGTGAGTTTATTTACAGCTCATATTTGTGAAAGATGATTACCTTCTAAGTCTAATTCCATGCTCAAACAGGCATCAGATCTCTCTGAAGCAATCATGCCTTATATTCAACATCAAGAGTCTGATCTTGGGGGACTCTATTGGCCAGTAGTGAAGACTGTGAGAATCAAAGTGCCAGATCACAAAGAGCTTCTACAGAACATCGTGCTAGTTGATCTCCCTGGAAATGGAGACTGTAATCAGACCAGAGACGAGATGTGGAAATCAGTAAGTGCTCACTCTAGTGCTCTTTGTCACAAACTGAAGGAGATCATGGATGCAGGTGCAGGTTAGCGCACAACTTATTTGAATGAAACAAATGACAGTACAATTCCACACCTAATCAAACAAGTGGAAAATGAGGAGTATTGATACAAAACAGAAGAAAGCCAGAATAAGTAAAAACAGGTGCAGTTAACGATTTGACTTCCAAGGTTAACTGAGGGACAGCAATATAAACAAACTCAACATAGAATGACCAGCAGGAGGAGAGAACCAGGGTGTGACATCTTTAAACAAACTATTTTTTACATTCATATATGAATTCATTAATAGCATTTATTATTATTCATATGTATTCATACTATTATTTTTGGCAAAGCTATAGGTTCCAATTAAATGTCATATTTGGCAAGTGAATTTTGTGGGAGGGGAGAGAATATAGTTTATAATTTCAATACACTGACAATTAATATACTGTAGGTACAGACACCTATTTCATTTTTCCTACTGAATAGATGAACCCGGCTTGGTTTCTACCGAACTAGTTGTTTGTAATCTATTCCATTAAACCAAACAAACAACAAAACAATATTTTTTCCCAGATGTTAAGGGAGTGCACAGCTGTTTGGGTTGTGAGTAATATCAATCGAGCCGCATCTGACAAGGCAGCCTGGGAAATCCTGAAGAGCAGCATGACAGATATGGTTCAGGGAGGGGCATGCACTCGCATCACTTTCATCTGCACCAAAACTGATGATATGGATCCCAAGACTTACATGAGATCATTAAAGTCAAAAAAGTCAGTCTTTCTTTTTAACCAACATTTTTTGTGTATGTAAGTGTATGCAGTACTAAAGAGTGTGTTCAATGTACTATACGTTTGGTTTATTATGTTATTCGGTTTAAAACAGTATGCAGAAAACTACAAAAATGACATATTTGATTTTCACAACCCTTAGACTGAACAATGAAGATCTACAAATCACAGCAGGCAATGTAAGTGACACATTGATACAAACCGACAACACTTCATTAGACAATAGATCTATGCCAGATGAAATACAAAGTGAATTATTATTCTCCCTATTTCCCAGGAGTCAGACAAAAAGCTTAAATGCATACAGCACAGGAATAACATGGCCAAGAATCGTGTGAAACAAGAGTTTGAAAAACAGTTTCCACTCCAGGTATTTTTCTCAGCCAAGAGGTGTTTGTGACAGATTTTTGTGATCATATAGCTGGCTGATTGACTGATTCTGATTTTGTTTTCAGAAATATTACATCAGAAGCTTTTCAGTGTTTACTGTAAGTTCACAGGAGTTCTGCTCAGAGGAGCCATATCTGAAACAGGAGGACACAGGTAGAGCATCATCAGTTTTAGTAGTTGTCTCTTTTTTCCATTAGAGGAGTCTGTGTTGTTCATCAACACCCATAAAGGGAGTTTGTGTATTTCATGAAGTGAGCACAAACTGAGGAGATTCACATGTCAATGTAGTCATTATAGCTGACAAAGACACTATGTATTTTCTTTATTTCTTTTATTTGAAAAAAAAAAACGGAAGAGATACCAAAGCTGAGAGAGGTGCTGAGGAGGCTTAACCACAGTAACGCCAACAGAGTGGCCTCACAGTATTTAACAAATGCCACAGGCATCCTGTCCCTCATACAGACATCCAAAGATAACAACGAGGAGATGGTAAGTGTCACCATTAATGAAGTCGTCCTTGTGTTGTCTGTAAATTAGTCTTATCTTGAGGAGAAACTCAGATGTTTCTGTGGTATGTGTTTCAGAATATGGACAAAGCTATACTGCACTATGAGCTGAGGAAGAAGATGGGCGATGAACTGAAATGTCTTAGAGTTGATCATTTAAATCATTTAACGACCTGGAGAAGTGCCTCTCAGATGGAGTTAAGAAATCAGAGATGAAATGTGCTGACATAACCAAGAAAAACGTGGCTGTACCAGTAAGCACTACTCCTTGGCAGATTACCAAAGTTATTTTATAGTATGATATGTAAAACTGCTACAGATCTACTATGCTTTAATCCACACACATTTAATAAATTAAACATTCAATACCATTTCCTCAGCCAGGCAAAGGTGGTGGATACCATCAGACTCTATCGGCCTTGTGCAGAAATAAAGGTTACTTCAGGTCAAAAGATGGAAAAACAAGAGACCTGAACAAGTCTTTGGCTGAAATTATGTATGAAAGCATCAATGAAAAGTTTAACGCCTTCTTCCCGTAAGTATTGTTACAGTAGTCTGAAAAGTGTTATTCATCCAGATCCTACCTGTGTGGCATGTGTCCAATGTTATGTGTGCAGAAATGAAGGTGAGGGTCATGATGAAGGGTCAGTACGGGAGAAGGTCGAACGATTCAGTGTCTGCTCGATCAGTGTCACTGAGGGCTACAGCAACCCTGCAGCAATGACTCACATTCTGAGGTTCTTAAAAGCTGAGGTAAGTGAGAGTGTTTACCCCGCTCTTTCTCTATCTTTGTGGTAAATATATCACCAAACACTGAGGTATAAAAAAGAAAAACTAGCCACAATATGCTATAAGTACAGTAAAAATATCAGTACCACATCTAACGGCTATGGCTGGAAAAAAACACTTCAACATTTGTTTGTCTAATTAATTTTCCTATTATGTGTCCCACATTTGACTAGTGTGGTGAAACAATTAACATACCACGAATTAATTTAACTTTAGTGAAATTGCCATGTATGTTCACAGTGTAGCTCCACTATAAAGCCTTATTGCTTCATTTAGAAACTTCTGTTGGCCTTCTAGTACTGTTTCATTAGTACTCTCTAGTACTTGCACTCAGTGACGTGCGGTGAGGTTCGTGGCTGGTGAGGCACTGACTTTTTCAGAGTCAAATTTACAAATACATAAACCCAATTTAGTAACGGCGCCTATTAACGACCGAAACCTATTAACAGCCTCACGCAGGTACATGTTATTTAATATTGATTTCTATATCAACCAGGATAACGGATTTTAAACACCATACGCTCCTACCCAAAGGGGGTATTTAACTTGTATGTGTGCAAAAAATTGCAGTACAGCGTTATTTAGTGTACTAGACAGCGATGTATTTCTGTGTGTACAAACCCTCATGGAACGAACTGAACGAATTCGATTTCGCAACGAGAATTTGTGAGGGTCATAGAGCTTTCCATAGACATATATACAGAAAGGCTGTTAATGGGTTCCACCTCCTGTATCAGCTAATTTTGCGTGTCGGTCTACACAACGGGAAAAAAACCGGAAAACACGTTTCAGTTGAAATCCAAACAAGATACCAGTCCTAATCTAGACACCCACCGCTACTGAAATATGTAAGATTGATTGATTAAAGATTTTTCGATCTATAAATGTTTTTAATAGCTGGGGCGTTAATAGGCGCCTTTACGATAGAGTATCTAAGATCACCATTGAATTGGCAGCTTTCACATTGACTACTGGTTGTTTTTCATATCAGCATTCTTTACACACACATTATAAGGTGCATACAGTAGGCAGCTGCTAGCTTGTGATTAACTCATGTGTAAATATTATGCACTCATGAATATGAACTCCTGAATATGAACTCTTTCTTACGAAGTTGCACAAGCACCCTGAGGGTTTCTACCTTTTCCCATTATCATTTTAAGAGTTAAATCGAGGAGACTATAACATCAGCTAGATAACCAGCTATCATTTCATGCAAATTGAACTCTTCCGATTAACTCGTAAGGTTATTAAGTGTCCTTAGCTAGCTAATTAGCTAACGTAGCAACAGGATAACCATTGCAACCAGGAAACACAACTTACCTACAATTTAAGTTTAATTTCTCAAAATCAGCTCACCAATAAAAAGCAGTCTTGGGTTCCAAGTGATCACAACCACTTGAGTGATGTTAAATGGCTTCACATAGACATAAAACAATCCCAATAGAAATAATGGGAAATCAACGGAGCTGCCGCTGTAAGTTCAAAACCCAAATTTATTCTTGGAGGTTCCAAACATGTTCAAAGCAATTTGGCTTTTGAATGTGAGAAGTCGATCGAGTTATCTTCTGTCCGTCGCTTGAAAGCATACCTTTTAACTTCGGCATTGGTCTCCCATTATTAAATCATTTCACGTTTGGACTGAAAGTCCAGTTTTGAGAACTGCTTCAGCTTAGCAATAAAATCTTCCATTTTCGCCGTCAAGTTAGAAGTGTAGAAGAAGAACAACGTTCCCAGCATAACCCGACATGTGCGCTCTCGCACGCCCCCCTTCATTGAGGCAGAGGTACTGTGTGCCTCACCTACATGATTTTCAATGCGTTTTTGAGCTCAGCTCAAAGGTTTCTACGCCATGCGCATGCATGCGCAAAACCCAGTTTTGGAGCGATTGCGCAATCCTAGGTGAGGCACTGCCTCACTAGCTCCCATAGACAAATACATGGTGCCTAAACTGACCGCACGTCCCTTGTTTTCTCCCCGTCTATTTGAATAGGACATGCGCAAATTCAGCCGAATTCAGCCGATTTTGATTATACAAATGCTCGAAATGATTGGAATCATGCAGAAATTACACCTATACCACAGATTAGTAGAGAAATATCAATATTTATTTTATATATATATATTTTTTTTACTTTTTTTTTTTACTTTTTTTTACTTTTCAAGGCCTCATAGGACCGCACGTCCCTGCTTGCACTGTTGTACAAACCTACACCTTTACTCCAAGACGAGGAATGCATAACGATGCATTATGTTGTCATTTTGCTAGAATGTATAAACTAAATGTACTGAAAGTGTAAAACTTGTTTTAAATTGCTAAAAATTATGTGATGCAAGATAGTAGGGGAAAATAAAGGAGAAATGGAAATCCAACGCCTCTTAAAACACTTTTCACAGTCCACAAACCACTTGCTTTAGAGGCTTTGAATGGAAGTGTTTCTCTTTTTAACTGGAATTTGGTGTTTCTTTAGTAATACTGATAGATAGTTGGCCAAAAAAAGAAACCAACAATGTTTTCAAAATATACTATTGTTTTCTGAATGCAATATTTAATTGATTTCTCATGAAAATATACAGGAAGCCAAGCTGAAGCATTTTATGTATAGAGAGATTGCACAAAAAAAGAAGGAAATATATGCATCAATCACCGATTCCATCAAAGAAGAAATGGTTCCTGGCTACAACAGTAAGACAGCGGAATTGTGGTTAATTCCTCAAATACTTATTTGAAGATTATGTATTTTCGGTAATATAAACCAAATGTTGCTCGTTTGGCTGCAGAGGCTGAAGAATGTGTTGGAACGGGATCCATGTTGGTGAAGCAGACAGTACTGAAACAACATACTGAGTCACTGAAGCACACCATGTTCAACAAAGCAAAGAACAGGATGCTGACTTCGTTCAGATATCTGACGGTTTGTTCACTTTTACATGTGAAGTTCAAAAATAAAAATTCTTTAGGATTTAAGAGGAATCTTTAAACAAAATGTTTGTGTGACATGAATCTTTTTTTTCTTTCCTTGCAAGAAATCAATTGAGATCATGTTGAGAGAGAAGCTACTGGAAGCTATGGCTCATGCACTGACTAAATCCAACTTCCCGTTTAGCATGGGTAAGTCCGGATCTCCACAGATCTTCATCATATTCCGTATCCATCTGCCTGAACGGTTAAAGTCACATTCCAAAGCCTTGCTTGGGACACTGATGTTTGTAAATCTGATCAAAAATGCTTTCTCAGGGTCTATGGCGCTGGATCATTCAGCTGTCAGAAATCACACGAGAAAGACGATTGACTGTGTTCTTCGTTTGTTTGTAGATGGGTCAGCGCTGAAATTAGAGAGCTGGAGAACTGGTTATCTGCCCTAACTGATGAATAACAGCGGCAAGAATCTAATGAAGAGTTGGTTGCGGTTTTTGTGTAGCCATGTAATGTTTATGGCTGGGCAGACAGTTTCAGAAATTACATATATAAAATCTTCTATATAATCATGTAGATACAATGTGTTAAAACTAGTGAGGTATGGCTAGGAATGGTCAGTCTTGTCAAGAAGGTCTGTGGTTCTACTGTCTCTTAGAAACTCTCTAGATCGACATTAAAACAACACGTCATTTGTTTCAGTACGTCTCTGAGTACTCTATGAACAATCAGTCTCAGCTGGTAAAAGAGGCAGGGAAACACACTGGACAGATCGGCCAGTTCCATCGCAGGGCAGACACACAAACACCATTCACACCTAGGGCAATTACGATCCCAGACTAATGTGACTTATGTGGGGACGTAGAAATCCAAGCAGAACCTTGATTTTATTTGAATGATTTATATAATGTTTGGGATTCAAACAATTAGGGTAGTAAGCTTGGCACTTAAATGTTTTAATGATTTTAGAGAATGTCAGATATAGAGTGTTAGATTTAGAAAACAGGCCCTGGGCTCTGTAAAGGCATGGCACTTAAATGTTTTAATAATTAAGAATGTTAGATATAGAAAATAGGCCCTGGGCTTTGCAAAGCGGGCTTGAAACAATTTAAATTGTTTTGGCGCTATAATCAAATAAATAAAATTGAATTAAATTAAAACATGACCCAGTTTTAAAATAAATGTAGATCCTGTTAGTATATAGACGTTGCTTCATTACAACTGCAGAATGAAGAGGCTGAAAAGTTGTCCTTTGTAGCTGGTTATTATCCTTTGGCATTACATAATTAAGATTCAGACGTGCCATTTTAGTGAATCTCTTTAATGTAACTACTGTCTATGAACCTATTGCCTATTGAATGAAATACGTATTTTATACATTTAATTCTATTTTTCACCTTTCATTTTATGCTTCATTTAACATTTCTGTGCTCAAACACTTTTTATGCTAATATACACATAGATGTCAAGATGGCGGCGCGCACAGATGCGGTGGCTCCTCGCTCTCCAGTGTGGTGCTTTGTTTATACCGTTTTGTACTTGTTTTTTGTGTTAGTTAGTCGAGATAGCCGCCAGGACATAATTGACTACGAATTCCAAATGTTGTTGTATGCAATTGACAATGATTTTTCTTTCTCTCTTTCTCTCTCTCTCTCTCTCTCTCTCTCTCTCTCTCTCTCTTCCTGTTCTCTGTGGGGGGATAGGCTGTTACTGACTCATCATATACGTAGTCATTTATGTCTCAGTAGATATGATACAGTAGGCTAATGAGCGTCAATGTGGAGGTGTCTCTTTGATTTTACTTCAGTGACATTATTTTGTTAGTTGCTTTGTGGACCCTTTTGGATTTGTCAAACTGCTAAATGTGTGTTTTCAGTCTTTTTATATTCCTCTGTTGAACAAGTGTTTGGTTAATCTGATTCAGCAGGATAACTGAATGTTCATTAATGAATGAATATCACCAATAAAATGTCATTTTATTAAAAAATGTTCTAGTGAATAATCATATTGTTTGTTAGGATACTTTTGAGTATTTTTGAGTGAACACAAATTGATTTGAAGGTTTGGCAGTTATCTTTATTCTCATTAGTTTTCTCAAACAGGTTTTAGGTGTGTTTGGTCTGTTGCTTTCTTGGTCTTATACGAATCTCTGCAGTTTCTCCTGGTCCATCAGGCCTGAGTAGGGTGACATAAGTGCACATGCGCTGGTAATGAGGGGTAGTAAATAACAACGGTAACCGGTGGGAGCCCCCTAGGCCCACATTTAAGGGAGCTGAACCTGAGCGTGGGACCAAAAAAACTGAAAAGTCACCATTACACTGATTGTGGCTGTGGCTTTTGTAAAACGCTGACACCTTTTGGTCACACGTGCGAAGGACTTCCACACAGCTCCCCCGAGTCTTTACCCCAAGGAAACTGTCGCACACAAACAGACACATTCACACACACACACGTTGTGGTGGTCACATATATAGAGGTCTTCCATGCGTCTACCCTGAGTCCTTACATTAGTAAACGAACACACTCACACATAGGCAGAGATACACACAAGAACTCTCACTCACACACACATACACACTCACACATATACACACACTCACACATATATAGAGATACACAAAATAACTCTCTCTCTCACACACACACACACAAACCAAGGGGGTCACATGTGTGAAGGTCTTCCATGTGTCTTGTCTGAGTCCTTGTCCAAGGAAACTCACACATATAAACACACACACGCACGTTCTGGTGGATCCATAAAACACTAGAAATGTAGGTCACCTGCTCTTTAAAAACTGTTCCCTTTTGACAGTTGAACCGTCCAAGGAAGGCACACAGAGAGCTCACCCCACATGCCACCACTCCACATGGCCGCGCCAGCATCAAAATGATCGCACTAGAGAGGGCCTTTCACCTATTTATGGCACCTGCCAGCCACCGTAGCTTCTCCAACATGCTTGGAAAGGAGAAGTATTCAGTGGGTTGCAATCTGCAGCTTCACCACTAGATGCCACTAAATATAACATTATGTACCCTTAACACAATAACATCAACAATAACTAGAGATGTGATTGTAAGTGTGATTGTTCAACAGGCAAGCAGGGGGATCGCGAAACATTAACCCACACAGATCAGAATGGATGAAAGCAGTGCACAGGAAATTGTGCCAGAGTGTGTTGAACAAATTAATACAGAACACACCTACATAGATGAATACAGACATCTCTATATTAATCATCACATTACCATCAACATCAATCAGCATCTCCCCTGCAGAGACTGGGGTGCACATGCGCATATCACATAAATGTGCATTTTGTTTATCAAGAAATTGTATGTATACGAGAGCAATCTGTTAGGGTACTCTTGTATATTCTGCTTAACAAAGTATGTGTGCACATGTGATTTGTAGACAGATGGGTGATGAATGCAGTGGCTAGTGAGCACACATAACAAAGCCAGCTGCCTTTGCTAATGTTGTATTTTTATCTACTTATGACTGTATAGACATAAAACAGACAACAAATAGAGGTAGCAGTTAGACGAGAAGGCTGCCATCCGGCAGAAGGGCCCTTTTCCGAGAAATCACGTGGCAGACATGCCTTTTCTGATAAATCATGTGGCAGACATGCCTTTTCTTAAAAACCCCGTTGCAAAGATACCTTTCCTGATAAATCATGTGGCAGACATACCTTTTCTTATAAATCACGTGACAAACATGGCCTCTCTGAAAAACCACATATCAGACATACCAAGGCGCTTTTGAGGGCGTCTGAGGATTTTGACTGCGTCACGGGCCTTCATGGCCTCCAGATAGGCGCCTCTGAGGGGTCATGGCGGGGCCAGGGGTTCCTAGATGCTTCCGAACATCTAGGTAGTTTCCAGACACCATACCTGAAAGCGCTGAGACACCTGTTATCACAGGAAACTGTGCAATATGCACGCTGGCAAAATGGATGCAATATGCATGCTGGTAAAATAGATGTACCAATCGTCCCCTCCCTCGATGTGGTTAAAACTGATGAAGTAAACAAGAACAGAGAAGAATAAAGGGGGTAATATCTATAAAAAGGGCACGGGGACTTAGTCCTCAGGTTTTCTACTTCGATCGCTCATGCCATATGCTTAGAGTCTTTGAGATGCTCCAAGGACCAGCTCAGCAGTTGATTTCTCTTAATTAAACTGTTCAGTATATTCATACCTATTTGCCTTGAAAAGTTTCTGGAGAACTCTTAGAATTTTCCACAACACTTCCTTAATAAACAAGTTGAGCTGGTTTGACTCTTCACTGGTTAACGACAGGGACAGAAGGATTTATGTTGTGCGAGAGGGACAGAAAAGTGGGCACTAGGCATGTACAAACAGTACTGGAAAATGGACGATCACTCAAGGGAGATTTATAAAGGAGCTGTAGTCATCTGGTGAAAGGGCAAGCTATAATATAAGGGTTTATCATTTATCATCTCTTTGGGTGCCATGTAGTAGTTTCGTTTTCGGGGAACTTGGGCAGGAAGCTTAACTCTTCTACAGACAACTGGTTTACACTTATGTTCAATGTGCTGAATTTAAGTTTCATTTTCCGGGAACTTGAGCGAGAGGTGTTACTGGTAGGTCTGGTTTGGAATGTAGAATGTCCTGTACATGTAAGCTAATACCCGTTGCCATAGCTTGAACAAGGTGAACTTTAATGCGTTTGGAAGTTCGAAAGGAAAAGTTCTATCAGACAAATTCTACATTAAACATAAGCTTAAGCAAAACAGCTAAGAAGAAGCAGAAGAATCAACACCTGCCAAACAGTAAGTTATTCACTCCATCCAGTTTTATTGCGTATTTCTTACTGAATAAACTGCGCGTAAAATAGAGAAAAACGTAATGTTAAATTACAACTTTTGTACCTGCTTCTTCTGCGCAGTCTGTCTCAACCACTGTCACTGCTTGTCCCAGTCCTTTGGTGTCAGGTGAATACACCTGTCAACTTTTACGGATTTATGGCAGAAATTATGGATTTCTCCCATTTAAATTTCTTACGGTAATTATACGGAGTGATTGACGCGGTTGGTAGTATATGACACCACCTTTATGCCACAAAAGCGATTCAGGCCTTATAAATTATACATTTTCTAAAAGCTGATGTTATGAGAATTTCATTTCATTCCTGTATTGATCACAATAGTTTGCATTTTACCCCGTTTCGAACGCACCCTTTGTTTCCTTGAACATCATGAATACACGTGATAGAGGCCCATATTGTATGAGGCGGTTGTCTCGGTTGGTACATGAGAGCCCCTATATGCCACGAAATCAACTATACAAATTGAGTCTGTGGTGTCCAGCCCCTGCAACTTAAAAAAACCACAGCACCTGGATGGAGAGAAACGAAAATCACAAAAGTTCCCACAATGTTTTTGTCATTTTCAGTGCAAAAAAAACGAATTGCAAAATCGTGGAGGGACTGGTTATTTTAGCACATATTTGTTATATCTGTTTTCGACAGATAACAGACAGATATGCAAAAATTCAAAGTTTATTCAAGTGATTATCTTAATTTAGCTCAATCTTAATTCCAGTGGTTTAGATGAATTGTAAATTAAGGTTATACTGTTATATTGCAATTGGTTTAATCTTCTGCAGTGAGGCTTGTGTTGCTGGGGAAGAATGAACTGGACAATGGCCGAGTGGGAAACCTCATCCTTGGAAGAGATGCATTTCAGACTAACCTTGAGGTTTGTGAAGAACATGTAAGTGAGAGAGTCAGAGGACAGGTGGAGGGAAGACCCATCACAGTCATTAACACTCCTGACCTGTTTCATCCCCAACGCACACAACATGAGCTCTCTGTGGCAGTGAAAGACTGTGTGGCCCAGTCTGCTCCAGGGCCTCATGTATTTCTACTGGTGCTGCAGCCTGACAGCTTCTCAGAGGAGGACAGACACAAAGTGAAAGCCATACTGAACTTGTTCAGCGATGAGGCCATGAACTATACCATTGTACTAACCACTACTGTTAGAAGTGCGCGGCATGTCTCTTCAGCTTACACTGGTGAAAAGGAAGACCATTTAGGCCTGATCATACAGGAGTGTAAGATGAGGTATCAAATATTTGATGAGATTAACAGATTCAGCCAGGTCCTTAAACTCTTTGAGAAGATAGACAAGATGATGGAGGAGAATGGGAGAAGACATCTCACTTGTGAGGAAATTGGGGTGATACCCGGGGGCTCATTTCTTCCAGAGAGCAAACAGAAAGCAAAAAGAGGAAGAGAGAGTGATTCTCATAAAGAGGGAGAATGGAAGAAGAAGAAAACAGGTAGGACACTATGATACATAACTTATAAAATGTCTACATTTCCATTAAAAAAGTGTTTGAAAATACTGTTATGAATGAAGAATTACAAGCTACATACAAGAACATACAAGCTACTGATAGTGTCATCCTTCCATGGTAAATACTGTGTCACATCCATCTGTTCCACAAATTAAATTATGGTGAGAAATAATAAAACATCTTAAGGAGTTCTTTAATAGTTAGTTCAATAGCTGAATGATCACAATGGTTATAGTCAAACCTGTCTTGATACTGTGGTCAGATGTGGCAAAAAGACATGGACTTTCACATGAACTATCCCTATAGGTAATTGCCAAAGAAGAGATATTGATTATGGTCTTATGGTCTTTTCATTTATAGAGATTAACGAGATTTCAGCCATACAGCAAGCACAAGAAGTCATGGCAGAGGTTCAACACAGACTTGAAAAGAACATCAAAAACCATGCCAAGACCAACAAAGAATTCATGAACTTCATCAGGTACATTGCCTGTTTCAGTAAAATAGCACTAATTAACATGCATGATAATGTTTTCCTGAATCTGCTGTTAATTAGAACAAACTATCTATCTATGATTTGTTTTGTTGCTGTTAATTACAACAAACTATCTATCTATCTATGACTTGTTTGTTTGTTGTGTCCAGGGACAATATGACAGGTCTGCTAAATAAAACGATACAGAAAACCACTATTGGTGTGTTTGGAAAGACAGGAGATGGTAAAAGCTCCCTGATAAATGCCATCCTAGATGAGGATGAGCTGTTACCGACAGGGACACTCGATGCCTGTACATCAGTCATCATACAAGTGGAGGCTGGGGCTGAGAGAGACCAGTACACAGCAACTGTTGAATTCATCTCAAAAGAGGTTTCTTATAACTGTTACATTACCACTGTCATACTGTAATGTTAAACTCACATCCTATTTTAAAATGAATACTTAAAAATACTTCATGTTCATTTGTAGGCCTGGGAAAATGAGCTAAAGAGCCTTCTAGGTTTTCTAGCGGAACGAAAGGAGAGGGATGAAACCATCTGCAAAATGGCAGAAGACAAGATCGAAGCACTGTATGGAAAGAATGCAACTGGAAAAAGCTTTGATGAACTCATGAACGACGATCATTCACCAGTTATTGCAGCCATGCTCAAGTCAAACACTAAAACCATCTCAAAGTTTCAGGTTAGTAACAGTTTTTGTAGCTGTAGATTGTAATTATATGTGAGTTCAAGTGAGTTTATTTACAGCTCATATTTGTGAAAAATTATTCTAATTCCATGCTCAAACAGGCCTCAGATCTCTCTGAAGCAATCGGGCCTTATATTGAACATCATGAGTCTGATCTTGGGGGATTCTATTGGCCAGTAGTGAAGACTGTGAGAATCAAAGTGCCAGATCACAAAGGGCTTCTACAGAACATCGTGCTAGTTGATCTCCCTGGAAATGGAGACTGCAATCAGACCAGAGACGAGATGTGGAAATCAGTAAGTGCTCACTGTAGTGCTCTTTGTCACAAACTGAAGGAGATTCTGGATGCATGTTAGCGCCAACTTATTTGAATGAAACAAATAACTTAAAGGAACTCACAGG
This sequence comes from Clupea harengus, assembly GCF_900700415.2. Taxonomy (NCBI): domain Eukaryota; kingdom Metazoa; phylum Chordata; class Actinopteri; order Clupeiformes; family Clupeidae; genus Clupea; species Clupea harengus. Next base: position 5,741,577 of record NC_045155.1, on the reverse strand, counting down.
ATTCTTGTGTCAGATCTCAAGTTTAGACACCATATTGACAGTACAATTCCGCACCCAATCAAACAAGTGAAAATGAGGAGTATTGATACAAATCAGAAGAAAGCCAGATAAGGCAAAAACAGGTGCAGTTAATGATTTGACTACCAAGGTTGACTGAGGGACAGCAATATAAACAAACCCAACATAGAATGACCAGCAGGGGGGGGGGAGAACCAGGGTGAACCAATGTCATATTTGGAAAGTGAATTTTTTTTGGGGGGGGATATAGTTCATGATTTCAATACACTGACAATTTATATAGGTACAGACACCTATTTTATTTTTCATACTGAATAGATGAAAAGGGTTTGGATTATACTGAACTACTTGTTTGTAATCTATTCCATTAAACCAAATAAACAACAAAAACAATATTTTTTCCCCCAGATGTTAAGGGAGTGCACAGCTGTTTGGGTTGTGAGTGATATCAATCGAGCCGCATCTGACAAGGCAGCCTGGGAGATCCTGAAGAGCAGCATGACAGATATGGTACAGGGAGGGGCATGCACTCGCATCACTTTCATCTGCACCAAAACTGATAATATGGATCCCCAGTCTTACATTAGATCAAAAAGGTCAGTCTTTCTTTTTAACCTCAATTTTTTTTCTATGTAATTGTATGCAGTACTAAATAGTTTGTTCCGTGTATTATTAGTTTGGTTTATTAGGTTTTTGGGTTTAAAACATTATGCAGAAAACTATAAAAATGACATATTTGATTTTCACCACACTTAGACTGAACAATAGAGATCTACAAATCACAGCGGAAAATGTAAGTGAAAAATTGATACAAACCGACAACACTTCATTAGATGATAGATCTATGCCAGATAAAATACAAAGTTAATTATTATTTCCCTATTTCCCAGGTGTCAGAGAGAAAGTATAAATGCATACAGCACAGGAATAACATGGCTAAGAATCGATTGAAACAAACCTTTGAAAAACAGTGTCAACTCCAGGTATTTTTCTCAGCCAGGGGGTGTTTTGATAGATTTCTGTGATCATATAGCTGGCTCATTGACCAATTGTGAATTTTTTTTCAGAAATATTACATCAGACGCTTTTCAGTGTTCACTGTAAGTTCACGGGAGTTCTGCTCAAAGGAGCCATATCTGAAACAGGAGGACACAGGTAGAGCATCATCAGTTTTAGTAGTTGTCTCTTTTTTCCATTAGAGGAGTCTGTGCTGTTTTTCATCATCACCCATAAAGGGAGTTTATTTATTTCATGAAGTGAGCACACTTGTCAATGTAGTCATTATAGCTGACAAAGACACTATGTATTTTCTTAATTGATTTCTTTGGGGAAAAAACCCGCTAGAGATACCAAAGCTGAGAGAGGTGCTGAGGAGATTTAACCACAGTCACGCCAACAGAGTGGCCTCACAGTATTTTACAAGTGCCACAGGGATCCTGTCCCTCATACAGACATCCAAAGATAACAACGCAGAGATGGTAAGTGTCACCATTAATGAAGGTGTCCTTGTGTTGTCTGTAAATTAGTCTTATCTTGATGAGAAACTCAGATGGTTCTGTGGTATGTGTTTCAGAATATGGACAAAGTAAAGCTGCACAATGAGCTGAATAAGAAGCTGGATGATGAACTGAAATGTCTACGGGTTAAACATTTAGAGCCATGTTACGATGAACTGGAGAAGTGCCTCTCAGTTGGAGTTAAGAAGTCAGAGAGGAAATGTGCTGAAATAACCAAGAAAAACGTGGATGTACCAGTAAGCACTACTACTTGGCAGATTAAGTTATTTTATGGTATTATATTTAAAACTGCTACAGATCTACCATGCTTTAATCCACACACATTTAATGAATTAAACATTCAATATAATTTCCTTAGGTTGAAAAAAATGGATGTGGATACCATCAGACTCTATCCGCCTTGTGCAGAAATAAAGGTTACTTCAGGTCAGGAGATGGAGAAACAAGAGACCTGAACAAGTCTTTGGCTGAAATTATGTATGAAAGCATCAATGAAAAGTTTAACGCCTTCTTCCCGTAAGTATTGTTACAGCAGTCTGTACAGTGTTATTCATCCAGAGCCTCCCTGTGTGACATGTGTCCAATGTTATGTGTGCAGAAATGAAGGTGAGGGTCATGATGAAGGGTCAGTACGGGAGAAGGTCGAACGATTCAGTGTCTGCTCGATCAGTGTCACTGAGGGCTACAGCAACCCTGCAGCAATGACTCACATTCTGAGGTTCTTAAAAGCTGAGGTAAGTGAGAGTGTTTACCCCGCTCCATCTCTATCTTTTTGGTCAATATATCACCAAACACCTAGAAAAAATAAGAACTGGCCACAATATGCTATAAGTACAGTAAAAATATCACTTCCACATCCAATGGCTATGGGGGAAAACACACACTTCATCATTCGTTTGTAAAATGAATTTCCCTATTATGTGTCTGTGACGGAGTGAAATATTCACCGTCACTTTAAATAGCGCAGAAAGACGTTGGGGAAATTGTTTGGGTTTTATGTGAGTGCTTGATGAACGGTTTGACCAGGGTGAGGTAATTAAGTATCTGTCTTTGTTTGTTTGTTTTGGGAAAAGTTGTTAGTGTTACATGTTAAAGTTCGTTCTGTCTGTCACCTGCCGGCAGTTTAATAAATCTGCACCTTTTGGACTACTTAAAACACATTCTCCTGGTTACTGCCTCCGCCGCTCAACAACTCTACTTCACAGTGTCCCACATTTTACTAGTGTGGTGAAACAATTAACATTCCATGAATTAATTTAACTTTAGTGAAGTTGCCATGTATGTTCACAGTGTAGGTCCACTATAAAGGCTTATTGCTTCATTTGGAAACTTCTGTTGGCCTTCTAGTACTGTTTCATTAGTACTCTCTAGTACTTGCACTGTTGTACAAACCTACACGTTTACTCGAAGACGAGGAATGCATAACGATGCATTATGTGGTCATTTTCCTAGAATGTATAAACTAAATGTACTGAAAGTGAAAAACTTGTTTTGAAAGGCTAAAATTATGTGATGCAAGATAGTAAGGGAAAATAAAGGAGGAAAATGGAAATCCACGCTTCTTAAAACACTTTTCAGTCTCACAACCACTTGTTTTTGAGGCTCTGAATGGAAGCGTTTTTCTTTTTAACTGGAATTTGGTGTTTCTTTAGTAATGCTAATTGATAGTTGGCCAAAAAAAGAAAGCAATAATGTTTTCAAAATATACTATTGTTTTCTGAATGCAATATTTCATTTATTTCTCATGAAAATATACAGGAAGCCAAGCTGAAGCATTTGATATATAGAGAAATTGCGCAACAAAAGAAGGAAATATATGCATCAATCACAGATACCATCAAAGAAGAGATGGGTCCTGGCTACAACAGTAAGACAGTGGAATTGTGGTTAATTCCTCAAATACTTATTTGAAGATTATGTAATTTCGGTAATGAAAACCAAATGTTCCTTGTTTGGCTGCAGAGGCTGAAAAATGTGTTGGACCGAGATCCATGGCGGAGAAGCAGAGAGTACTGAAACAACACACTGAGTCACTAAAGCACACCATGTTCAAGAAAGCAAAGAACAGGATGCTGACTGCGTTCAGATATCTGACGGTTTGTTCACTTTTACATGTGAAGTTCAAAAATGAAAATTCTTTAGAATTTTAGAATTCTTTTGGAAGATTCAGTTACTCAGGTGAATCGATTACTTCGGGAATCTTTAAACAAAATGTTTGTGTGACTTGAATCTTTTTTTCCTTTCCTTGCAAGAAACAAATCGAGATGATGTTGGAAGAGAATCTACAGGAAGCTTTGGCTCATGCACGGACTGAATCCAACTTCCCGTTTATCATGGGTAAGTCAGGATCTCCACAGATCTTAATCATATCCCATATCGATCTGCCTGAACAGTAAACTCACATTCCAAAGCCTTGCTTGGACACTGATGTTTGTAAATCTGATCAAAATGCTTTCTCGGGGTCTATGGCGCTGGGATCATTCAGCTGTCAGAAATCACACGAGAAAGACGATTGACTGTGTTCTTCTTTGTTGTAGATGTCAGCGCTGAAATTAGAGAGCTGGAGAGGTTATCTGCCCTAACTGATGAATAACAGCGGCAAGAATCTAATGAAGAGTTGATGCGGAAAACAGGTTTTTGTGTAGCCATGTAAATGTTCATGGCTGGGCAGACAGTGCAGAAAATTACATATATAAATCTTTGATAGATCATCTAGATACAATGTGTTAAAAACTAGTGAGATATGGCTAGGATGGTCAGTCTTTGTCAAGAAGGTCTGTGGTTCAACTGTCTCTTAGAACTCTCTAGATCGACATAAACAACACGTCATTTGTTTCAGTACGTCTCTGAGTACTCTATGAACATCAGTCTCAGCTGGTAAAAGGCAGGGAAACACACTGGACAGATCGCCAGTCCATCGCAGGGCAGACACACAAACACATTCACACCTAGGGGCAATTTACTATCTCCAGACTAATGTGACTTATGTGGGGACCGTAGAAATCCAAGCAGACCCTTGATTTTATTTGAATGATTTATATAATTGTTTGGGACTTAACAATTAGGGTAGTAAGCTTGGCACTTAAATGTTTTAATGATTTTAGAATGTCAGATATAGAGTGTTAGATTTAGAAAACAGGCCCTGGGCTCTGTAAAGGCATGGCACTTAAATGTTTTAATAATTTAAGAATGTTAGATATAGAAAATAGGCCCTGGGCTTTGTAAAGCGGCTTGAAACTATTTTATTGTTTTGGCGCTATATCAATAAAATAAAATTGAATTAAATTGAAAACATGACCCAGTTTAAAATAAATGTAGATCCTGTTAGTATATAGAGTTTGCTTCATTACAAGTGCAGAATGAAGAGGCTGAAAAGTTGTCCTTTGTAGCTGATTATTACTCACTTTGGCATTACATAATTAAGATTCAGACGTGCCATTTTAGTGAATCTCTTTAATGTAACTACTGTCTATGAACCTATTGCCTATTGAATGAAATACGTATTTTATACATTTAATTCTATTTTTCACCTTTCATTTTATGCTTCATTTAACATTTCTGTGCGCAAACATTTTTGATGCCAATATACACATAGATGTCAAGATGGCGGCGCGCACAGGTGCGGTGGCTCCTTGCTTTCCAGGGTGGTGTTTTGTTTGTACCATTTTGTACTTGTTTTTTGTGTTAGTTAGTCGAGATATGCATTGCAAGCTACGTCTACAGCCGCCAGGACATAATTGACTACGAATTCCAAATGTCGTTGTATACAATGGACAATGATTTTTCTTTCTCTCTCTCTCTCTTCCTGTTCTCTGTGTGGGGATAGGCTCTTACTGACTCATCATATACGTAGTCATTTGTGTCTCAGTAGATATGATACAGTAGGCTAATGAGTGCCAATGTGGAGGTGTCTCTGTGATTTTACTTCAGTGACATTATTTTGTTAGTTGCTTTATGCACCCTCTTGGATTTGTCAAACTGCTAAATGTGTGTTTTCAGTCTTTTTTATATTCTCTGTAAACAAGGGGTTTTGGTTAATCTGATTCAGCAGGATAACTGAATGTTCATTAATGAATGAATATCACCAGATGAAAACCAATAAAATGTTATTTTATTAACAAATGTTCTAGTGAATAATCATATTGTTTGTTAGGATACTTTTGAGTATTTTTGAGTGAACACAATTGATTTGAAGGGTTTGGCAGTTATTTTACTCTCATAGTTTCTCAAACAGGTTTTAGGTATGTTTGGTCTGTTGCTTTCTGGGTGTTATATGAATCCCTGCAGTTTCTCCTGGTCCATCAGGGCCTGAGTAGGGTGACATAAGTGCACATGCGCTGGTAATGAGGGGTAGTAAATCACACGGTAACCGGCGGAGCCCCTGGGCCACATTTGGAGAACTGAACTGAGCGCGGACCAAAAAAACTGAAAGTCACCATTACACTGATTTGTGGCTGTGGCTTTTGTATAAACGCTGACACCTTTTGGTCACACGTGCGAATGACTTCCACACAGCTCCCCCGAGTCTTTACCCCAAGGAAACTGTCGCACACAAACAGACACATTCACACACACACACGTTGTGGTGGTCACATATGTGGAGGTCATCCATGCGTCTACCCTGAGTCCTTACATTAATAAACTAACACACTCACACATAGGTAGAGATACACACAAGAACTCTCACTCACACACACATACACACTCACACATATACACACACTCACACATATATAGAGATACACAAAATAACTCTCTCACACACACACACACACAAACCAAGAGGGTCACATGTGTGAAGGTCTTCCATGTGTCTTGTCTGAGTCCTTGTCCAAGGAAACTCACATATAAACACACACACGCACGTTCTGGTGGATCCATAAAACACTACAAATGTAGGCCACCTGCTCTTTAAAAACAGTTCCCTTTTGACAGTTGAACTGTCCAAGGAATGCACAGAGAGCTTACCCCACATGCCACCACTCCACACGGCCGAGCAAACATCAAAATGATCCCACTAGAGAGAGCCTTTCACCTTTTTATGGCACCTGCCAGCCACCGTAGCTACTCCAACATGCTTGGAAAGGAGAAGTATTCAGTGGGTTGCAATCTGCAGCCTCATCACTAGATGCCACTAAATAATGCATGTTGTGCCCTTAACACAATAACATCAACAATAACTAGAGATGTTATATTGAAGTGTGATTGCTCAACAGCAGCAGGTGATCGCAAACATTAGCCACACAGATCAGACATGGGAATGAAAGCAGTGCACAGGAAATTGCGCCAGAGTGTGTTGAACAAATTATACAAGAACACACCTACATCGATGAATACTGACATCTCTATATTAATCATCACATTACCATACCCTCAACATCAATCAGCTTCTCCCCCGCAGAGACTTGGGTGCACACGCCTGTTTTGTTTGTATTGTAGGTTCTTCAATAAACAAACCGAGAGGTTGAGGTAATTTGAAGAGAATGTTCTTTATACGTCTAGTATGCAACAGGCTTACAATATGAACCATGCGACTTCATCAGTTAACATCTAGTATAGCTCTGCGCATGCGCCATCTAGCTGATGGTCATAGGCTTAACTGAACATAGCCAATTCATTATATGTTCATATCATTACATCTCCCTTTCTTAACATAAAAGTATACTTTCATCAAGACAGCACTCATATCTCAACTAATGAGTAGCTTGACTTTAACTGTTACTCTTAATGCATTCCAGTTTAAACTCTGAACTCTTAAATACTGAAAGAGAGATTATGTCATATTACTCATAACTTTTCTACTAAACAAGGATTGAAAAACACACTTTATGAATTACTTTAATTCCGTTTTAATCCGTTTCGGCTCATTTTGTTCACCCACAGGTAGATTGATGGCTTAAAATGAGTGAATAATATGTGCCACAAGTGACCCAAACCTTCTAAGGTTGTTGTTTGCCAGCCATCAACAGAACAGAAGACTAAAAAAACATTGGGCCTCATTCTCGAACGCAGTTAAGAAGAATTTAAGAAGGAATTTCTTCTGAATTGCATTTAGGAAAACATTTGGCATTCATGAAAGTTTTCTCATCTGGGATTTGTTCTGAACTTCAGAAGACTTTCCGAACTCGAAATAGCAGTCGTAATTTGGCCAGTTTTCTCAAATGCAATTCCTTGAGGAATCGCATTTAAGAAAATTCTCCGTGTTAGAAGTGTTAATGAATTTCTGAGAAATCGTTGGTGATTGCGTTCACATCAACTCTACAGACATCCTCGGATTAAAATAATTATAATAATAATAATTACGAGAATATTTGTATCATTAACAATTACGTTTCACATGTATAGTCATGATTCTACGAGGCACCGTGATGTCATAAAATAAATAAAAGGACTACACCAGAATGCTACACTCGTCTAGTGAGCGTCGTTTGGCACTGCCGTCTGTGCAAGTAAGGCAATCCAGAATTTTAATTTGTAGTTCCACGTTGGTGGAACGAACTGCCTAGCACCAGAGCAGGGGCGTCCCTCTCTACCTTTAAGAAGCTTTTGAAGACCCAACTCTTCAGAGAGCACCTCCCTTCCTAACTGGCACTTCGACTAGTGCTTAATTTGCACTTACAGCAGTTACATTCCTGCACATTTTCTATTTCGTTTTTCTATTTCTTATGTAAAGTAGTATTTATTGTTACACTAGGTCTCTATTGCTCGTAGCTTGACTGTTCTCTCCCTTGTACGTGGCTTTGGACATAAGCGTCTGCTAAATGACTGAATGTAAATGTGAATGTACACGAACACTGCAAATGTAAGTGAATAAATGAATAAGCACTAAACTCAATCGTTAAAATAGCCATAGTGGAATAGAATGGACACATCTACATCCTGCAACAGTCAGTAGGCTACCTCCACCTCTGCACCGGTAAGTTAGATCTGCGTTTACTTGTGCTCACTTTCCGCTTTGACATGACTCGCTTACGAGTTGCTTTAGTGTGGACTCGGTAGATTCCGACCGCACACGTCACTACGGTTGCGTGCGTGCCCTTATAAGGAGCTGGCGGGGCGTGTATGTATGCAAATTCAGGAGCACGAGAACGCGCTTTCAATTTAAGAAAACTCTTCTGGTGGAGCACAGCTTAGAACACTTCTGCTGCGTAGGAATACATTTTCAAGCGTTCATGAATTTGGCGGAGGTCTTTTCCTTACGTTGTTTTTCCGAAGCATGTAAGAAACATTTCAGAAGAAACTTCAGAAAATGTTCGAGAATGAGGCCCATTATTTGCAGGCGATTGGGAAGATGAGCGAATTCATTTGACAGGCTACGGAGGTCTGTGTTGAATAGGGGGGCGTGGCCGGAGCGGAGTTCAGCACAGACGTGACATTTTCTCAGTGGTTTTGTTTTCTAATTAATGCTTGTTCATCGTTGCGATCGTTGTTATGTTTATAAGAAAGAAATACAGCCTTGCAGGACAAAATACAGGGTAATTTGGGCGATTTTGATGCACAAAATGATGTTTCCGTCTGAAAGTTGCAATTCTGTTTCAAACGGTACATTCTGCGAATTCCGTCCGTTTTCTGTTATCGCCGAAATTTTCTCCCCGCGTACCCCCTGAACCACTTCGCGTACCCCTGGGGGTACGCGTACCCCAGTTTGGGAACCGATGCTGTACAGCAGGGGTTTTCAACTGGTTTTGTCCCAGGGACCACCATTCTGACCAGAAAGTAATCCACGGCCCACTGATGTGCCAGTGATTCCCAAAACATTTTACAGTCCCGTACCCTTCTTTTTCATGTTTGTAACCGCCGCCACGCCCCCTCCCCCCGCACACATATTCTGCCTATAATACCTGTCAATGTAATGTCTTCGCTGAATATGGGTCTACATCAGTATTTTGGGCAATGCGACTTGGCTATTCAGACATAAATATGTCGACGGGCCCAGGTATATTTATAAAAATTTTAAAAGTCAATGGTGAACTGATCAACATAGGCTCATGTCGCGGACCCCGTGCAATGCCGTCGCGGACCACCAGGGGGCCACGGACCCCTGGTTGAAAACCCCTGCTGTACAGGAACTGGTGCTTCAGATGGTGGCTTCTCTGTTGAGGTTGATTAGCAGCAGCATCAGTCCTCTGATCTGCTTCAGCTGGTGCCATGATATCTCGGCGATTCCTTCTTAGTACAGCGCCATCTTCTGTCTGTCTGTTGTACGACCTTGGTTGAATTTCATTGAGGATTCTGTGTCCATGTATTACTTTTGTCTTTCAGCCTCACGTGGTCACCAGTGTGCAGCTCAGGTAGGTTCTGTGTTCCTCTGTCATAATAGAACTTCTGCTACGCTTTTTGTCAGTTAATATATAGTATAGCTCTGCGCATGCGCCATCTAGCTGATGGTCATAGGCTTAACTGAACATAGCCAAATCATTATATTGTAACGTGCCGGCATAGTCGCCCCATAATGCCGTGCGGCGGGCGCACACTGTTGTACTCTATGTGTTATATACCCTATGTGATGCACTAGCGCACGTTCCCTAACAATGTTCCTTATGGTTCTAAGTACCTGTCGTTGTTATGTGTTGGGACAGAGGTTGTGCAGGTGTGTGACTGTAGCACAGTCTGTTCGTGGTAACTTGCACCAGGGCATAAAGCCCGTGCCATTTTGACTGGGTGTTGTGTTAAGTGTTTAATAAAGAAGCCATAACAAATTCCACACTTCCGTGATTGGTTACAATATGTTCATATCATTACAACGTGCATATCACTTAAATGTGCATTTTGTTTATCAATGCATTGTATGTATACGAGAGCAATCTGTTAGGGTATTCTTGTATATTCTGTTTAACAAAGTATGTGTGCAGTGCACATGTGGTTTGAATACAGGTGCGATGAATACGGTAAACTGCCAGTTCAAAAGAGTGGCTAGTGAGCACACATAACAAAGCCAGCTGCCTTTGCTTCCTTAATTAACAAGTTGAGCTGGTTTGACTCTTCACTGGTTAATGACAGGGAAAGTAGGATTTCTTTTGTTAGAGAGCGAGGAGCAGAAAAGTGGGCACTAGGCATGTTCAAACAAAATGGGTGCGGGATTGGAGAATGGTGACTGATGTCGGTAGACAACTTCAAGTTCCTCAGTGTATTGTTGTGACTACTACGAGACCAGACATGTTGTTGTATTCTAAGTGTGAGCACATCGTTTACTTTATTGATTTAACAAATCCCTTTGGAGGAAGCGCTTGAAAGAGGGAACTTATGTATGCAAAAGTGGTAGTGGAAGCTAGGCAACGAGGTTGGAAAGCCTGCCACACAAGACCAGTGGATATGGGTGTGTCAGGCTTTGTAGCTAAATCAACCACAACACTTCTGTTGGATTTCGGTTTTCAAGGACGATCACTCAAGAGAGCTTTATAAAGGAGCTGTAGTCATCTGGTGAAAGGGCAAGCTATAATATAAGGGTTTATCATTTATCATCTCTTTGGCTGCCATGTAGTAGTTTCGTTTTCGGGGAACTTGGGCAGGAAGCTTAGCTCTTCTACAGACAACTGGTTTACACTTATGTTCAATGTGCTGAATTTAAGTTTCATTTTCCGCGAACTTGAGCGAGAGGTGTTACTTGTAGGTCTGGTTTGGAATGTAGAATGTCCTGTACATGTAAGCTAATACCCGATGCCATAGCCTGAGTAATTCATTTCGTCGTCACCTGAACAAGGTGAACTTAAATGCGTTTGGAAGTTCCAAAGCAAAAGTCTATCAGACAAATTCTTATTCAGTTACATTGAACATAAGCTTAAACAAAACAGCTAGAAGAAGAAGCAGAAGAAGCAACAATTAACCGCCAAACAGTAAGTTATTAACTCCATCCTTTACTGCATGAATTGCACATAAAATAGAGGAAAACAACGCCTAAAGTTAAATTACAACTTTTATACCCGCTTCTTCTGCCCTCTTGATGGTGGTGTAAAGTTATACGTAGTCTGTCTCAACCACTGCCACTGCTTGTCCCAGTCCTTTGGTGTCAGGTGATTAGCCTACACATGTCAACTTTAACGGATTTATTGCAGTAATTATGGATTTCTCCCATTTAAATAGCTTACGGAAATATATGCTACATGAAATTATACGGAGTGACGCGGTTGGTAGCCTATATGTCACCCCCTTTATGCCACAAAAGCGATTCAGGCCTTATAAATTAAACATTTTCTTACAGCTGATGTTATGAGAATTTCATCACTGTATGGAGGGGGCACAAGAGTTTGCATTTTACCCCGTTTTGAACGCACCCTTTGTTCCCTTAGCTACACTTGAACATCATGAATACACGTGATATAGGCCCATAGTGTATGACGCGGTTGTCTCAGTTGGTACATGAGAGCCCCTATATGCCACGAAATCAACTATACAAATTGAGTCTGTGGTCTCCACCCCCTGCAACTCAGAACACCACAGCACCTGGATTGAGAGAAACAATAATTACAAAAGTTCTCACAATGGTTTTTTTTTTTTTTTTTCATTTTGATTGCAAAAAAACTACAAACGAATTGCAAAATCTTGGAGGGACTGGTTATTTCAGCACGTATTTGAACGGAGGCTGTTTTCGACAGATAACAGATAAATAGGCCAAAATTCATAGTTTCTTCAAGAGATGGAATTTTAATTTAGCTCAATCTTAATTCCAGTGGTTTAGATTAATTGTGAATGAAGGTTATACTGTTATATTGCAATTGGTTTAATCTTCTGCAGTGAGGCTTGTGTTGCTGGGGAAGAATGAACTGGACAATGGTCGAGTGGGAAACCTCATCCTTGGAAGAGATGCATTTCAGACTGAAGCCCTTGAGGTTTGTGAAGAACATGTAAGTGAGAGAGTCAGAGGACAGGTGGAGGGAAGACCCATCACAGTCATTAACACTCCTGACCTGTTTCATCCCCAACACACACAACATGAGCTCTCGGTGGCAGTGAAAGAGTGTGTGGCCCTGTCTGCTCCAGGGCCTCATGTATTTCTACTGGTGCTGCAGCCTGACAGCTTCTCAGAGGAGGACAGACACAAAGTGAAAGCCATACTGAACTTGTTCAGCGATGAGGCCATGAACTATACCATTGTACTAACTACTGTTAGAAGTGCGCGGCATGTCATTACATCTTACGCTGGTGAAAATGAAGACCATTTAGGCCTGATCATACAGGAGTGTAAGATGAGGCATCAAATATTTGATGAGATTAACAGATTCAGTCAGGTCCTTAAACTCTTTGAGAAGATAGACAAGATGATGGAAGAGAATGGGAGAAGACATCTCACCTGTGAGGAAATTGGGGTGATACCAGGGGGCTCATTACTTCCAGAGAGCAAACAGAAAGCAAAAAGAGGAAGAGAGAGTGATTCTCACAAAGACAAAGAATGGAAGAAGAAGAGAACAGGAGGTAGGAACCTGTGATAAATTATTTGTTTAATCGCTTCCATTAAAAAATGACTGTTCTGAATGAAGAATGGCTTTTCTGTGGGTTACCATATGGTCCCATAACAGACAAGTTACTGATAGTGTCATCATTCCATAAATGTGTCACATCCATCTATTCCACAAATTAAATTATGGTGATAAATAATCAAGCAATGGTAATAGCTGAATAGTAACAAGATCAACACGATGGTTTGTTAGTTTTGGAACGTTTTGGTTTTGCACATATCCAAACAGCCCTATGACTTCATCCAATCCATTCACAATCATTCTCATCTGAGTCTTAGATTAAACGATTAGTCAAACCTGTCTGGATACTGTGGTCAGATCTGGCAAAAAGACATGGACTTTCACATTTACTCTCACTACAGGTAATTGTCAAAGAACAGATATTGTTTATGGTCTTATGGTCTTTTCATTTATAGAGATTAAAGAGATTGCAGCCATACAGCAAGCACAAGAAGTCATGGCACAGGTTCAACACAGACTTGAGGAGAAAATCATCCACCATGCCAAGACCAACACAAAATTTATGAACTTCATCAGGTACATTGCCTGTTTCAGTAAAATAGCACTAATTAACATGCATGATAATATTTTCCTGAATCTGCTGTTAATTAAAACAAACTATCTATCTATCTATCTATTTATTTGTATGTATCTGTCTATCTATCTATTTATCTATGACTTGTTTGTTTGTTGTGTCCAGGGACATTATGGCAGATCTGCTAAAGAAAACGATACAAAAAACCACTATTGGTGTGTTTGGAAAGACGGGAGATGGTAAAAGCTCCTTGATAAATGCCATCCTAGATGAGGAGGAGCTGTTACCGACAGGGACACTCGATGCCTGTACATCAGTCATCATACAAGTGGAGGCTGGGTCTGAGAGAGACCAGTACACAGCAACTATTGAATTCATCTCAAAAGAGGTTTCTTACAACTGTTACATTACCACTGTCATACTGTAATGTAACAGCTCACATCCTACGTTTAAAATGAATACTGAAAAATACTTCATGTTCATTTGTAGGCCTGGGAAAATGAGCTAAAGAGCCTTCTAGGTTTTCTAGCAGAACATGAGGAAAGGGATGAAACCATCTGCAAAATGGCAGAAGACAAGATCGAAGCACTGTATGGAGAGAATGCAACTGCAAAAAGCTTTGATGAACTGATGAAGGATGATCGTTCAACAGTTATTGCAGCCCTGCTCAGGTTAACCACTAAAACCATCTCAAAGTTTCAGGTAAGTTACAGTTCTTGTAGCTGTAAATTGTAATTGTATGTGAGTTCAAGTTACTTTATTTACAGCTCATATTTGTGAAAAATTATTACCTTCTAAGTCTAATTCCATGCTCAAACAGGCCTCAGATCTCTCTGAAGAAATCAGGCCTTATATTCAACATCAAGAGTCTGATCTTGGGGGACTCTATTGGCCAGTAGTGAAGACTGTGAGAATCAAAGTGCCAGATCACAAAGGGCTTCTACAGAACATCGTGCTAGTTGATCTCCCTGGAAATGGAGACTGTAATCAGACCAGAGACGAGATGTGGAAATCAGTAAGTGCTCACTGTAGTGCTTTTTGTCACAAACTGAAGGAGATTCTGGATGCATGTGCAGGTTAGCGCACAACTTATTTGAATGAAGCAAATTAGTTACTTACAGGATTCTTGTGTCAGACCTCAGGTTTAGACACCATATTGACAGTACAATTCCACACCCAATCAAACAAGTGAAAATGAGGAGTATTGATACAAAACAGAAAGCCAGAATAAGCTAAAACAGGTGCAGTTAATGATTTGACTACCAAGGTTAACTGAGGGACAGCAGTATAAACAAACCCAACATAGATTGACCAGCAGGAGAGAACCAGGGTGTGACATCATTAAACAAACCATTTTTTACATTCATATACGAATTCATTGATAACATTTATTATTATTCATATGTATTCATGCTATCATTTTAGCAAAGCTACCGGTTCCAATTACATGAAAAAATGTCAAATTTGGCAAGTGAATTTTTTTTTTTGGGAGAAAATATAGTTTATAGTTTCAATACACTGATTAGTTATAAGTTATAAAGCTACAGGCGCCTATTTTATTTTTCATATTGAATAGATAAAACGCGTTTGGATTATACTGAACTAGTTGTTTGTAATGAGAAATCTATTCCATTAAAGTAAACCAAACAAACACCAAAAACAATAACTTTTTTCCCAGATGTTAAGGGAGTGCACAGCTGTTTGGGTTGTGAGTGATATCAATCGAGCCGCATCTGACAAGGCAGCCTGGGAGATCCTGAAGAGCAGCATGACAGATATGGTTCAGGGAGGGGCATGCACTGGCATCACTTTCATCTGCACCAAAACTGATAATATTGATCCCCAGTCTTACATGAGATCATTAAGGTCAGTCTTTTTCATTTTTTATCCTCCATTTTTGTTCTATGTAAGTGTATGCAGTACTAAAGAGTGTGTTCAGCATACTATAAGTTTGGTTTATTAGGTTATTAGGTTTAAAACAGTATGCTGAAAACTACAAATATGACATTTGATTTTCACATCCCTTAAGACTAAAAAATGAAGATCTACAAATCACAGCGGACAATGTAAGTGAAAAACGGATACAAACCGACACCACTTCATTAGATGATAGATCTATGCCAGATGAAATAAAAAGTGATTTATTATTCTCCCCATTTCCCAGGAGTCAGAGAGAAAGCATAAATGCATACAGCACAGGAATAACATGGCCAAGAATCGAGTGAAACAAGCCTTTGAAAAACAGTGTCAACTCCAGGTATTTCTCTCACCCAGGAGGTGTTTGTAAAATATTTTTCTGATCATACAGCTGGCTGATTGACCTATTGTGATTTTTTTCAGAAATATTACATCCAAAGCATTTCAGTGTTTACTGTAAGTTCACGGGAGTTCTGCTCAGAGAAGCCATATCTGAAACAGGAGGACACAGGTAGAGCATCATCAGTTTTAGTACTTAGTAGTAGTCTCTTTTTTCCATTAGAGGAGTGTGTGCTGTTCATCATCACCCATAAAGGGAGTTTGTGTATTTCATGAAGTGAGCGCAAACTAAGCAGATTCACTTGTCAATGTGAAAAGTATAGCTGACAAAGACACTATGTATTTTCTTTATTTCTTTATTTGGAAAAAAACCTGGAAGAGATACCAAAGCTGAGAGAGGTGCTGAGAAGGTTTAACCACAGCCACACAAACAGAGTGGCCTCACAGTATTTTACAAGTGCCACAGGGATCCTGTCCCTCATACAGACATCCAAAGAAAACAATGAGGAGATGGTAAGTGTCACCATTAATGAAGGTGTCCTTGTGTTGTCTGTAAATTAGTCTTATCTTGAGGAGAAACTCAGATGGTTCTGTGGTATGTGTTTCAGAATATGGACAAAGCAAAGCTGCACAATGAGCTGAGGAAGAAGCTGGACGATGAACTGAAATGTCTACGGTTTGATCATTTAGAGCCATGTTACGATGAACTGGAGAAGTACCTCTCAGATGGAGTTAAAAAGTCAGAGAGGAAATGTGCTGAAATAACCAAGAAAAACGTGGATGTACCAGTAAGCACTACTACTTGGCAGATTAAGTTATTTTATGGTATTATATTTAAAACTGCTACAGATCTACCATGCTTTAATCCACACACATTTAAAGAATTAAACATTCACTATAATTTCCTTAGGTTGAAAAAAATGGACGTGGATACCATCAGACACTATCAGCCTTGTGCAGAAATAAAGGTTACTTCAGGTCAAACGATGGAGAAACAAGAGACCTGAACAGGTCTTTGGCTGAAATTATGTATGAAAGCATCAATGAAAAGTTTAATGCCTTGTTCCCGTAAGTATTGTGACAGTAGTCTTAAAAGTGTTATTCATCCACAACCTCTGTGTGTGACATGTCCAATGTTATGTGTTCAGAAATAAAGGGGAAACTAGACTGTCAGTGCGGGAGAAGGTCAAACGATTCAGTATCTTCTCGATCAGTGTCACTGAGGGCTACAGCAACCCTGCCGCAATGACTCACATTCTGAGGTTCTTAAAAGCTGAGGTAAGCGAGAGTGTTTACACCGCTCTATCTCTTTCTTTGTGGTAAATATATCACCAAACACTGAGGTAAAAAAAAAGAAAAACTGGCCACAATATGCTATAAGTACAATAAACATATAAGTACCATTTCTAATGGCTATGGGGGGAAACACACTTCAACATTCGTTTGTAAAATACATTTTCCGATTATGTGTCCCACATTTGACTAGTGTGGTGAAACAATAAACATTCCACAAATTAATTTAACTTTAGTGAAGTTGCCATGTATGTTCCCAGTGTAGCAGTGTGGCTTATTGCTTCATTTGGAAACTTCTGTTGGCCTTCTAGTACTTTTTTATTAGTACTCTCGCACCACTGCACAAACCTACACTTAACGATGCATTATGTTGTCATTTTGCTAGACAACAAAGTGTACTGAAAGTGTTAAACTTGTTTTGAAATGCTAAAATTATTACAAAATTAAGTGATGCAAGATAGTAAGGGAGGACAATGGAAATCCATGCTTCTTAAAACACTCTTCACAGTCTCACAATTACTTGTTTTAGAGGCTCTGAATGGAAGTGTTCCTCTTTTCAACTAGAATTTGGTGTTACTTTAGTAAGGCTGATTAATAGATAGCCAAAAAAAGAAACCAATAATGTTTTCTGAATGCAATATTTAATTGATTTCTCATGAAAATATACAGGAAGGCAAACTGAAGCGTATGATATATAGAGAGATTGCGCAACAAAAGAAGGAAATATATGCATCAATCACAGATACCATCAAAGAAGAGATGCTTCCTGGCTACAACAGTAAGTCAGTGGATTTGTGCTTAATTCCAGAAAGACTTATTTGAAGAGTTATGTGATTATGTAATTTCGGTAATATAAACCAAAGGTTGCTTGTTTGGTTGCAGAGGCTGAAGAATGTGTTGGAACGAGATCCATGTTGGTGAAGCAGAGAGTACTGATACAACATACTGAGTCACTGAAGCACACCATGTTCAACAAAGCAAAGAACAGGATGCTGGTTTCGTTCAGAAATCTGACGGTTTGTTCACTTTTACATGTGAAGTTCAAAAATGAAAATTCTTTAGGATTTCGGAATTCTTTAGGAAGATTCAGTTACTCAGGTGAATCGATTACTTCGGGAATATTTAACCAAATGTTTGTTTGACTTGAATCTTTTTTTTTCTTTCTTTGCAAGAAACTTATCGAGATCATGTTGAGAGAGAACCTACTGGAAGCTATGGCTCATGCACTGACTGAATCCAACTTCCCGTTTAGCTTGGGTAAGTCAGGATCTCCACAGATCTTTATCATAATCTATATCCATCTGCCTGAACAGTAAAGTCACATTCCAAAGCCTTGCTTGGACACTGATGTTTTTAATTCTGATCAAAATGCTTTCTCAGGGGTCTGATCATACAGCTGGTATTAATCACACGAGAAAACACGACTGACTGTGTTCTTCTTTGTTGTAGATGTCAGCATTGAAATTGCAGCACTGGAGATGTTATCTGCCCTAACTGATGAATAACAGCGCCAAGAATCTATTGAAGAGTGGGTTTTTATGTAGCCATGCCATAGAGTGTCAGAAATAGAAAAACAGGCCCTGGACTCTGTAAAGGCTTGGCACTTAAATGTTTTAATAATGTAAGAATGTTAGATATAGAAAACAAGCCCTGGGCTCTGTAAAGCGCCTTGAGACAATTGTATTGTTTGGGCGCTATATAAATTAAATTGCATTGAATTAAATTGAAAACATGACCCAGTTTAAAAATAAATGTAGATCCCGTTAGTAGAGTTTGCTTCATTACAAGTGCAGAATGAAGAGGCTGAAAAGTTGTCCTTTTTAGCTGATTATTACTCACTTTGGCATTACATAATTAAAATTCAGACGTGCTGTTGCAGTGAATCTCTTTAATGTAACTACTGTCTATAAACCTACTGCCTATTCAATGGATTATGTATTATTTTCACTTTTCATTTTATGCTTCATTTAACATTTCTGTGCTCAAACGTTTTTTATGCCAATATACACATAGATGTCAAAATGGCGGCGCGCACAGATGCGGCGGCTCCTTGCTTTCCAGGGTGGTGTTTTGTGTATACCGTTTTGTACTCGTTTTCGAGATATGCATTGCAAGCTACGTCTACAGCCGCCAGGACATAATTGACTACGGATTCCAAATTGCGTTGTATGCAAATACGATGAAAATAAAGGCTTTCAATTCAATTTTCCTCTCTCTCTTCCTGTTCTCTGTGGGTGGATAGGCTGTTACTGACTACATCATATAGTAATTGATGTCTCCGTAGATGCAGTAGGCTAATGAGCGTCAATGTGGAGGTGTCTCTGTGATTTAACTTCAGTGACGTTATTTTGTTAGTTGCTTTATAGACCCTTTTGGATTTGTCAAAGTGCTAAATGTGTGTTTTCAGTCTTTTTTATATTCTCTGTAAACAAGGTGTAAGAAATTACAGTATATCCTGTGTGTGAACATGAGATTCATGATCAAGCAGCTGTTGTGACCACCAAAAGCTGGCCAGCATAATATCCAAAATGGTAATCTTATCATAGTAACAAAGGAAAGGCCCCCACACTAGATTTGCTCCGCTGACCGCTGGGGTCAGGAAGCAAACTGAGGTGTGAGTGACTGCAATTAATCATAGTATGGGAATGGGGTAGGCCATTGAGTATGGGGCGCCGTTTGTAAAATGTTGCACGTTCGAAAATCCTGCTCAGTTTTGCTACATTTAGCATTTTCATATGGAACAAAAAGCACGACAATATTCGAATGTCACTTTTTCAAGCATTTAGAGAGAAATTCATGTAAATTCATGCGATAACTTTTCCAAGGATATTTTTTGGCAGTAACACAAAGTTGTTAAATAATATAAATATTTCATCTAAATGTTAATGTTAAATGTTAAATGTAAATGTTAAATATAAATGTAAATGTTAAATGTAAATGTTAAATATAAACGTAAATGTTCGATGTTATATATAAATGTTAAATATAAGTGTTAAATGTAAATGTTAAATGTAAATACAAATATCAAATGCTAAATGTAAATGTTAAATGTAAATGGTAAATGTAAATGTAAATGTTCAGTCTACATGTCAGACTTGACGACAGAACATTAGAATATTTACGGTAATTCATAGCTTTCAGTAACACTACCAGGGATACCTTGCGGGCAAAATGTGTCGACCAACAGTGGAAATCGTCGAGCAGTGCAACCTACTCAATTACGATCGCCATCAAACACAGATCATACCACAATAGCCAGACAGAGATATCTAGAAAAAAATTACATTTTGGGAACCTGTGATCCCTTTACTGCACCCGCTGATATTTGTATTTCTGTAACGTCGTAGAAGTCCCTGCCTGAGCTCCAGTTTGGAGATATTTACATATATCTAATAGAAAATCCGTCCCCCTACACACCTCAAAAACTGAAAGCCTACCAAAAGCACAGATAGTAATTTAATTTTCAGAAGGGGATGGGTTAATAACGATGTCGTCTGGAAGGTGAAAACTAATAAACATCTTCATTATCAGAGCAAAGATGATTGCCATTTAATAGCTAGCTACCAGCTAGCGAGCTACATGCTGTTAGCTAGCAACCTTTAGCCTACCCAACACTGTTCTTTATCATTTTACACAATTTCCTGGTTAACACAAGTACAACCACCTGGTCTGGCGAATGACAACTGAAATTATCTTCCCAAGTATTTTCTACTGGCATTGTAGTATTACCAGTTGGATGACAAAATACAGTAGCCTAGCCTAGTTGCTTAGGTACTTGTCGCAATCTCAGAGCAGAAACCGGGTAATCCAATTTTAATCGTGTTGATGCTTTGTTTCTTGACTGTATTTCTTGATCTATTCCCGTTTTAGGTAGTTATGCTGATGAATGAGGCGACCAAAACAGGGTTACTGCTTTTATTGCAAGCTCCAAAAAGAAGGCTAGTTTACTGCCCGCCTGAGAAAAGTTGACCCAGAAGACGTCTACAATCAGCTGGAAACAGCCGGGCTTGTCTCCTCGCCGATTTGAACAGCCAACCGAGCAACAACTGTCTGGCATTTTACTACCTATGTCAGACAATTTTAAAGCGGATATAATAAATAATCTTGAATGAAAGATGGTCAGTTCCAGTATAAATTCCAGTGGTAGACAGCTGTGGAGTGTATTTTCTTGCCAGCAAGCTGGTAATTCTGACGTGACGTGAAAACTATGAAAGCCAATTACCGTAAATATTGTAAGGTTCAGTCTTCAAATCTGACATGTAGACTGAACATTTAACATTTACATTTACATTTACATTTAACATTTAACATTTACATTTAGCATTTAACATTTACATTTAACATTTATATATAACATTGAACATTTACGTTTATATTTAACATTTACATTTAACATTTACATTTATATTTAACATTTACATTTATATTTAACATTTACATTTAGATGAAACATTTATATTATTCAACAACTTTGTGTTACTGCCAAAAAATATCCTTGGAAAAGTTATCGCATGAATTTACATGAATTTCTCTCTAAATGCTTGAAAAAGTGACATTCGAATATTGTCGTGCTTTTTGTTCCATATGAAAATGCTAAATGTAGCAAAACTGAGCAGGATTTTCGAACGTGCAACATTTTACAAACGGCGCCCCATAATTGAGAACCATCTCAGTCAGAGAAACCTGATTATCATACAGAACAGCAAAAGGTTGCCAGACTTATTTGCATTTGAAGCCTAGCTCAATTACATTAAAAGCTTAGGAGGTGTCTTAAACCGTATATATGGCTAGAGTTGGAGATGCTTTTGGTTCAGATCTGCATGCTAAATCCAGAGTATGTCTTCCAGGTGCTTCGTTACTGCCCTTTACTGGAATAAAGACTGATTGCTGCATCAACCACAAAAGAAACGTCCTTTTTCTTACGCAAGCAGATTGCTACATCAACCACAGAATAAACTTCCTTTTTTCTTACAAAGGGGTTTTGGTTTATCTGATTCAGCAGGATAACTGAATGTTCATTAATTAATGAATATCACCTAATAAAAAAACACACTCACATGTAACTCATATATAGAGGTACACAAAAGAACTCTCTCTCTCTCACACACACACGCACACACACACAAACAAACCATGGGGGTCACATGTGTGAAGGTCTTTCATGTGTCTTGCCTGAGTCCTTGTCCAAGGAAACTCACATATAAACACACACGTGCACGTTGTGGTGGATCCAGAAAACTCTAGAAATGTAGGCCACCTGCTCTTTAAAAACTGTTACCTTTTGGCGGTTGAACCGTCAAAGGAATGCACACAGAGAGCTCACCCCACATGCCACCACCATGGCCGAGCAAGCATCAAAATGATCGCACTAGAGAGGGCCTTTCACCTATTTATGGCACCTGCCAGCCACCGTAGCTTCTCCAACATGCTTGGAAAGGAGAAGTATTCAGTGGGTTGCAATCTGCAGCCTCATCACTAGATGCCACTAAATAATACATGTTGTGCCCTTAACACAATAACATCAACAATAACTAGAGATGTGATTGTGAAGTGTGATTGCTCAACAGCAGCAGAGCAAACATTAACCACACAGATCAGACATGGGAATGAAAGTAGTGCACAGTAAATTGTGCCAGAGTGTGTTGAACAAATTGTACAGAACACATCTACATCGATGAATACAGACATCTCTAAATGAATCATCACATAACCATACCACAATAGCCAGACAGAGATATCTAGAAAAAAATTACATTTTGGGAACCTGTGATCCCTTTACTGCACCCGCTGATATTTGTATTTCTGTAACGTCGTAGAAGTCCCTGCCTGAGCTCCAGTTTGGAGATATTTACATATATCTAATAGAAAATCCGTCCCCCTACACACCTCAAAAACTGAAAGCCTACCAAAAGCACAGATAGTAATTTAATTTTCAGAAGGGGATGGGTTAATAACGATGTCGTCTGGAAGGTGAAAACTAATAAACATCTTCATTATCAGAGCAAAGATGATTGCCATTTAATAGCTAGCTACCAGCTAGCGAGCTACATGCTGTTAGCTAGCAACCTTTAGCCTACCCAACACTGTTCTTTATCATTTTACACAATTTCCTGGTTAACACAAGTACAACCACCTGGTCTGGCGAATGACAACTGAAATTATCTTCCCAAGTATTTTCTACTGGCATTGTAGTATTACCAGTTGGATGACAAAATACAGTAGCCTAGCCTAGTTGCTTAGGTACTTGTCGCAATCTCAGAGCAGAAACCGGGTAATCCAATTTTAATCGTGTTGATGCTTTGTTTCTTGACTGTATTTCTTGATCTATTCCCGTTTTAGGTAGTTATGCTGATGAATGAGGCGACCAAAACAGGGTTACTGCTTTTATTGCAAGCTCCAAAAATCCAGAGTATGTCTTCCAGGTGCTTCGTTACTGCCCTTTACTGGAATAAAGACTGATTGCTGCATCAACCACAAAAGAAACGTCCTTTTTCTTACGCAAGCAGATTGCTACATCAACCACAGAATAAACTTCCTTTTTTCTTACAAAGGGGTTTTGGTTTATCTGATTCAGCAGGATAACTGAATGTTCATTAATTAATGAATATCACCAAATAAAAAAACACACTCACATGTAACTCATATATAGAGGTACACAAAAGAACTCTCTCTCTCTCTCACACACACACGCACACACACACAAACAAACCATGGGGGTCACATGTGTGAAGGTCTTTCATGTGTCTTGCCTGAGTCCTTGTCCAAGGAAACTCACATATAAACACACACGTGCACGTTGTGGTGGATCCAGAAAACTCTAGAAATGTAGGCCACCTGCTCTTTAAAAACTGTTACCTTTTGGCGGTTGAACCGTCAAAGGAATGCACACAGAGAGCTCACCCCACATGCCACCACCATGGCCGAGCAAGCATCAAAATGATCGCACTAGAGAGGGCCTTTCACCTATTTATGGCACCTGCCAGCCACCGTAGCTTCTCCAACATGCTTGGAAAGGAGAAGTATTCAGTGGGTTGCAATCTGCAGCCTCATCACTAGATGCCACTAAATAATACATGTTGTGCCCTTAACACAATAACATCAACAATAACTAGAGATGTGATTGTGAAGTGTGATTGCTCAACAGCAGCAGAGCAAGCATTAACCACACAGATCAGACATGGGAATGAAAGTAGTGCACAGTAAATTGTGCCAGAGTGTGTTGAACAAATGATACAGAACACACCTACATCGATGAATACAGACATCTCTAAATGAATCATCACATAACCATTATTTATATAAGTGAGCATAGCCCTGCACTGGACTCAAACCTACATTCTCTGGCTCTGGACGTGGCAGTGCTAATAATTACACCAAGACCACCGGGTTGGTGACATTTTGCTTAAAGTTTTATTTAGATTTTTAATTTTTTACATTTAGGCTCAACTCTACACAATTCCAATAACCTTTTAAATGTGGTTTGTATTTGGGCTACGCTCATCAATAACACAGGCAGACACGCAATAGCCCAGCGACAGGTAGGATTATGTAAAATCCCATGTATGTCCTCAGTACTTTTCAAACAATACTGACAGCCATGGTTCATAGCTAGGCTAACCGGCTAACTCGCATGTTTTACACCTCTGGCGGTGTGTTCACACTCAGCATTCTGTTAAATGCAATTGGGTGGGAATACAGGACACCCTTTACTTTACCCTTATCATTATGGAAGAATGAGTGTAAATACAATTTAGCTATCTATCCCATGTTGAAATATCTGATACATTAATGGGATTCATGTGTGAAAGAGGGTAAGAGATATCCATTCACGCTTTACCTAGCAGAGTTACTGTGTGCCTTACTAACAACCTAACATGCAAATAAATGCATTCCCAGGCTGCACCAGAGTATTAACCACAGGGCTGCAGATATGTAACAAAATCAATGTATAAACCAAGATTAATAGTCCGGAAATTACGGTATGCATATCCTCAAAGCACACAGCAATTCCTACTGGCAAACTCCACTTTGACCAAGTATAAAGAAGAACAAAATGCATTTATGATTATGCAAAATATATCTTTATTAAGAAAATGAGACAGTTCAGTGGTTCGCCTCTGGATGATATAATGAGACATCACTGTCACACACTAAACGGCCCCTAAGCCTAAACACTAAACTACAAACATACATTTTAAAATATTTCACTAAGTTTTGAACTGCCAAGGATAGTTTTAGAAGTTTCCATTAAGTGCCTCTAAAGCAAACTGTGACTAAATATCATTCCATCTTAAAATGCTGTTCCTTTTCCACAGCTACACAAGAAAACCATTATCTCACTAGCTGTGTAGCCGATGACATTAATCTGGATGGGGCATTATGGTGTGTGTGTTGTGATGTGTCTGTGACGTCCGTGTCTAGGGCATAATGACATGACAAAAAGTTTTAACAAACGGGCAGACAAAGGAATAACAATAATCGTGAATTTATTTACAAAGAATAGAAAAATGTAACTAAGGCTCAACAAGAAACTAAACCAGCAAAACACAAGGCCTCGAGAGCACGCACATCATGGCGATTGTGATGAATTTCTTCAGCAGACGGGCAGAGCTCTGTGAGCAGCCAGTAGAACACTTCATTAAAGCGTCGTATGAGGAACTCCAGTTCCATCTCGACAAGTCTTTCAGCTCCTCTAATGTATCAAACATAAGTCCAATATTCAAGATGAAATCAGCTGAACTTAGTTTAGTTGCAAGCCCCTGATACATGGACTTATCCACTGAACTTCTTGTCGCATCCTTGCTGGTATTTATAAAGTGCTGATGCAAAGCACCATACATGTTCCAGACAAGAGTCCTGAAAGAGGAGGCCACCCATCTCACACTCAACACACGCCCTATTTTGCACAACTGTGTGCCCACTGCAGATGCAGCCTCTTCCAGCTCTCTGAGATGTTTTGGTGACTGATTGCAAAGACAATATAACTTATTTAGGAAACTGGTGAAGTGATTCATCTCCACACAGCTCTTGACTGCATCCCCAACAGACAGCTCAAGCCTATGATTAAGGCAGTGCCAGCCAACCACTGCAGGATATCTGGCCTTCAACTTCTTGTCCACCCCTGTCTTCCTACCTAACATCACCAATGCTCCATCTGAACAGAAGCCAAGAAGGCACTCTTTCAGAAAATCCACTGCTGAGGGCTGCTGCTGTTGCTGCTGCTACCACTGTTGAGGGCTGACGCTGGTTGTGCCTTTGTTAAGGGCTTTGCTTTTGCCACTATGTATCCTCTCAGCATGCGTAGATGTGCATGGCCCTTCATGAAAAACAACAACAAAAACATAACAACTACCTGGAAGGTCTTCCCTCTCTTGATTGCTTCATTTAACTTTATTAGACTACACACACACTCACTGTGGGTAAGGGGAACCAAAGATGGGAAACATTATTACCTCAAGGAGGTGAACCACTGCAGGGTTGTCCCTCAACAGCAGGCCATACAGTGCCACCCACTGGACAAAAAGCTTCACAGTTCTCTCTTTTATCTTGAGGGCGGAGGCTTCCCCTCTCCAGCTCAGAGCGCTGTGAGGACTCGGCATGGAAAGTGAAATGATCATTAAGGAAATGTGACCTCTGACCCAACCGAAACTAACCGTGGATACTTTTGTTTAATTTTCAGAAAGACAGAAAACCCTTAACCTTTTAGTGAAGTAATTTCTCTAAAATCCAATTGCTTAAATGTTACTATAAAAGATCCATATCAGTGAAAGTTGGTGTGGAAGGATATTGATTCAGCAGGGGGGAGCACAGCTCTTCAAACGGCATAAAGACGCGACGCATGAGCAAGAAACTGCACACAAAAGGATCTGCAGGCAAAGACAACTCTCATAATCACTCATTCATTTTTCTCTTCACCAACATGAAAACAAATCAGAGAAATTTCAGTCATCTATAATGTAATGTCATCAATTAAAAACAAAAAAAACTAGCTTCACACATAAAGTGGCTTACCCATTCGGTCATCGGATGAGTTTAATTGAGCAAAGCATGAACTGCAGTATCTTGGCTGGTGTTGCCAACTTCACCAAGAAGCTGAAAGAGACAACAGGTTTCATGAGAGGCAGAGACAGAGAGAATGGACCATAGAGCACTTCATCGCTTGGATTAAAGTAATCATTACCTTGCTCATTTTGGTCAATAAATTGAAGGTTGCATAGTTAAATAAGTTTACATCACTCAGATAGCTCTAGTAGTCCCCTCACAACACAACGTGTGTTTGCTTTCTATTGTTTATACAACATTTCATCACTAGGTAAGCACAACCAGAATACTTACTTGTTGCTGCAAGATGCATATTCTGGTGCATCTGGGGTAACCACCTGGCCGGAGCTCCTCTGAAGGATCAGTGCAGGTTTGCCATTCCCTTCCACATGCACCACGTCTGCATTCACAACCTTCAATACACCCAGTGTGTCAAGACATGCACAAACATCCACAACTCAGTCCGTACAAATGTACAAAGTGCACAATGTTAAAAGACACCAAACACATGTATGTATAATTCCAGTCCCATGCTGCTTTCACTACTATAATTCAGGACCCTTTCTTCTTGGGAATCTTACCTTAAGGTCAGGCACAGATGCTTAAGTCCAGTTTTCCTACTCTGAGGAAGTGACAGTCATGCTTTTGCATGATGACTGAGGTGTCTTGGGGCATCTTATTAATCACTGCCCAAAGTTCTCTCCCTTATGCAGGGTAGTAATCTTACCCTGGATAGATAAAGCATACAGAGTTTTTTACTCCTGACTTCCAGCACCTCCAACTCTAAAATCCCAAATCAACTGAATGTCATGACTGACA
The DNA here is from genome assembly GCF_900700415.2 of Clupea harengus. Lineage (NCBI taxonomy): Eukaryota > Metazoa > Chordata > Actinopteri > Clupeiformes > Clupeidae > Clupea > Clupea harengus. The sequence goes on along the minus strand of NC_045155.1, from coordinate 5,713,645 downwards.
AGCTTTTACATTTTTTCCCAGGCCTAAAGAAACAGATTAATATAACCAGAGGATTTTTCTGTTAGTGGGTAATTTACCTTGCGGTTGGTGATAACATCAAGAGATCCCTTCGAGATGATGTATGTGGATGTACTATTGACACCCTGATTTATCACTGAGAGACAAAGAAACCATTGGTCTCACCCTTGATTCCCTTGCCTACATCCTACATATCGTATCTGCTTCAGTGGCTCATATGCTTTGGCATAAAAAAATTGGCTTAAATTAATGACGATATATCCCATATCCTTTTCTAGAGGTAATACATTTTTGTGTGTGAATGGCTTTGAATGGTCAGTATGGTGTTCACACTTACATAATAAGCGAATGCTGACTTGAGACATGAGGACCAGCATAGCAGCCAGTTCCTTTCGGACCTATGATCAAAAGGACAGAACACATGTTAACAAGTCCTGAACAGGCCTTTAGGCTATATCCTCTCAACAGAGTTTCTATTTTAGGTCTGTCTGACCTTTTCTGCCCCAAATGCCCTCCTCAAACTTTGGCTTTGATTTTCATCAGGTCATTTACTCTCTGATACTCTCCCTTCCTCTCATGTTCCTCTTGAAGCAGAGCTCTTTTCTTCTCCTCTGCTTCATTCTCCATCTCCACACCTTCCCCTCCAGCTGCCTTATCATTGTCAAGGTCCTGGGTTGGCTGGAAAGCTTGCTGGATCTCAGCCCTGCTTTCTTCCAAAAGTCGTTGCCTAAAGTTCTTCAAACATTTGACAACGCTAATTTGCACATTTAACGCAATGCAAATAGAGGAAGTGATAGAGGACAATCTTACATAAAAAAAAAAATACACATGTCATGGAAAACATTGCAAAATACACAATATTAATGAATTTCATTCACGGAGGATTCAGACACTGTTTACCCCTTTCCAGACTTCAAAAGCAAGGGAAAGTCTTGAGGTGTGCAACACCAAATATCGCCCCATCAGAAACCATACTGAAACCAGTAGTGGAACCCAAAAAATATTAACGTAAATACAGCAGGAATTTGGGGAAGTTCACTAAAGACACTAAGCTTTATTTTTACATTGTTACACACCCCATTCGTTAATATAAAGATACGTATAAAGATGTGTGTGTTTCATTGGGGGCAGGTAAGACCTAGCGTTGACAGTAAAAGTAAGCCCACCACCTGTATCTGGGCAACCATACACTTTTTTTGTCATGTGACCCTAATTTTAGTTTGCATTCCACCTTTGCATCTTGCTGTGGAAGAAAACAAAACATGTGGATGAAGTGGTAAGCATATATTTTTATTTTATTTTTGGGGGGCATATCAGGTATAATCATTCTCATATCAAAAAGTTAAATCAGCTATGTTGATGAACTGGAAGTTCAACCGGTCATCTTACCCCCTCATGCGGTAATGCTACGTAACTACAGAGGACAAACAGGTAGGATTTCTGTAGTCATGTGTGCGTGTAGTTTTTCTGTGCCGCCTTGTGGGTGAACCTGACGTGTGTGTGTGGTATTGCTATAGATGTTTAGCTCTTCTAGTCTACTGTTTTACGCTTATGTTAAGTGAAGCGTTGAATTTAAGTTAAATTTTTTGGGAAACTTGAGCCGGAAGCTTTGCTCTTCTGCCTTATAATTTGTCTGATCGAAGGCTTAGGTTGGAACATCCACCTTTTTCAGCTGACGACGAAATGAAGTACTAATGCTCTGGCATCGGTTATTAGCTCACATGAAAAGTACATTCCAAAGTTGACATTTTAATCAAAACAGAAAAGCAGTATTGAAGCACCACCAAACAGTAAGTTGTTTCGTGACGCATCACATTTGTTACTGCCTTAATTCATGTAATTAATTTGCTCATAAAATAGAGGAAAACAAGACGTTAAATTGTAACTTTTAAACAAATTGCTAAATCGTGGAGGGTCTGGTTATTTTAGCACGTATTTGAACGGAGGCTGTTTTCGACTGAAAACAAACAGAGAAATATGCCAAAATTCATAGTTTCTTCAGGAGATTATCTTAATTTTGTTCAATCTTAATTCCAGTGGTTTAGATTAAATGTGAATTAAGGTTATACTGTTATATTGCAAATGGTTTAATCTTCTGCAGTGAGGCTTGTGTTGATGGGGAAGAATGACTAGACAATGGCCGAGTGGGAAACCTCATCCTTGGAAGAGATGCATTTCAGACTGAAGCCCTTGAGGTTTGTGAAGAACATGTAAGTGAGAGAGTCAGAGGACAGGTGGAGGGAAGACCCATCACAGTCATTAACACTACTGACCTGTTTCATCCCCAACACACACAACATGAGCTCTCGGTGGCAGTGAAAGAGTGTGTGGCCCTGTCTGCTCCAGAGCCTCGTGTATTTCTACTGGTGCTGCAGCCTGACAGCTTCTCAGAGGAGGACAGACACAAAGTGAAAGCCATACTGAACTTGTTCAGCGATGAGGCCATGAACTATACCATTGTAGTAACTACTGTTAGAAGTGCTTTCGCTTGTGATCAGTCACCGTCTAAGCCCTGTACGTGCCCAAATAATGTATTGTTCTATCTGTAAAACATTTTTGCTAATTTGTTAATATTTGCTCTTTTGTACATTTCAATACTTTGTTTCTACTTATATATATTGTTGTTTTATGTCCTATGCACCAACCACACCAAGTCAATTCCCTGAGAGAGTGTGAGGACAGACCTGTTTGATTCTTTGGTTTTAAGGTTGTCTAGTGTAGTGTTAAGACCAGATCTACCTCCAGTGCAACTTCCCAATCTCCAGTCATTAATTGATGTTTGAAAAACAAAACTGGTTTTACTCTTGTAAAGGTGTACCACTGTATTGTTTTTTATATCAGTTTTCTTTTTAAAAGCTGATGATTGTATGACTCTGTGAAGCACTTTGTAACATGGATTTTGAAAAGTGATATAAAGATTAAGTAATTACATAATATTACTGAATGAAACAATCTTGAAGTAGGCCTACAATCAGTCTCACAACACAATCTAGCCTATACCACTAGTCACTAGCCTATCTGAAATCTACCCAGGTGGCCAGCTGTTATTTTCATTAGGTCAGTCTTTCGACAGTGATTCAAAGTTTGCCCTATCATCCGATTTTAATACATCTTAAATATTTCAAATTGCAATAGAAGCACCACCTCCCATCTGAGCCACCTGTTAACAGTTATCAGATAAATACATACAAATACGTTTAGCCTACTATGGTAGCCTACTTTATTACTTGGAAGTGTGGGCTACCTGTGAGGTGTTCACTTTGGTATTCATGGTGGTGATTGTAAGGTTGAGTATATCGACTGAGAGATCATTCTTTCATGAGCAGAGCATGACACTGGATTGAAGTGTGAGAGTAAACAACTTGGTTTTTATTCATTTGGTGACACTGAAATGGCGGAGGTATGATCCCTTTCCCATGGTTTTAACCTTCGTGACATTTGTGAGACCGTTGGTGTTTGCTGGCACGGCGTAATATCTAGTGTCTGAATCCCTGGGACTTCTTCGCCTTCTTGAATCAGACGGAAAACCTCTGCAAATGACAGACTGTCACTTCGCTCGCTTTGACAGGAGTCCGCAGAATCAAAAAGCACTTGTTCGTAGTCAGGCTGCTCCATGGGTTTAGTGTCATGGTTCATGACTTCCAAATGACGGGATTCCATGCAAGCTGGTAGGCTTTCTTTGGAACCTGGTAGTGAATTACGACAGCGACTCCATTGTCTGTAACCGTCCAGGTCAACAGGCTCGACGAATCTGGGTTGAAAAAAAAAAAAAAAACATTCAAACAACAGTAGCCAAATTCCAGTCACCACATGAAATACATACGCAGCAGACTGGTACGATATCTGAAGACTTTACATACCTGTTATAATAAAAGATTTTAAGCTTCAATATATTTTCTGTTGCACTGCTCTCTTGGATATTTCTTAAACCTTCTTGAAAACGGGCATTACCCTCGAAGTCAAAATAATTGAATCGGTCGTAGGCAGACTCCATTGAACTTTAGCTTTTTAGCTTTTACTGCTGAGATGGTCTAACGCTTAAAACGCCTCGGGTGGATACTCTGTTTTCTCCATTCCTTGTGTTTACAGTAAAAGAGTTGTAAAATACAACTTATGGTTTGAAATGTCTAGTACGGACCAAATAGAAACATATCCGCATCCGCCTACGTCAGACACTCAAATGGACAGAAAATATTGTTGTGCCCCCTTGCGAACAAACGATGCAGTGGATCCTAGCAAAATTACTTAATCTGTAGACTTTTATTTACCTTACTAACCAATCACTTATAAGAACAATAAAGATACGATTAAATATTGTTCGCAAATATTGTAGCCTAATATCTGTCAATTGTAGGCTACTACTGTACTGTTAAGCAGAAAACTGTAAAGAAAACAAAACAATGTAACTGTTAATTCGTGAATGCTGTAAGGGCCTTTTGCGTTTAGTTATAGTTATTCATTTTATACGGCTTAGTATCACCCTGCTTATGTCTCAGAAAACCAGTTACCAGAAATAATTCAATTCCGTTCAAGAACAGACAAATAGTGAACTTGTAGAGCGAGTCACTCTGCAGTCAGGCTTATCTTGTGTTTTAGAGAATAATGGACTTCACTTGAACAACACAGAAAACAAAGCACCGGCATCCAAAAATGAATCCACGCACGCAACTCGCACAATTACAGGAAATATCGCGAGACGTCGCAGTCTCCCTCACTACGTAATGTGCCGTGCTGCTTATGGCGGCGCTGGTGACAGTGCTGAAAGCTGTTGGGGTGAGTTTTTGGTTATTTCATGGTTATAAATCTCGTTTAATATGTATTCCGTGGAAAGATTACTGTCAACTTGTCAATTATTTCTGTCTGTTATAATGCAACAATGTGAAAATAACTATTTATTTGCCTAAGACGCCGAGGCCTGGGTGGGGGCTGTGTTTCCAGTGTTTCATTTTCCATCATAAATCAAGGCGATTGTATTAGTCTTAGCCAGTAATTGTCAGTCTGTTTCGTTAAAAATAATCCTTATTTTCCCCGACATCTGAAGGACAACGTCGAATCGAACTGACTTCGTGGTCGAGACACGTTAGCTATCATGTTAGCTTAGCTTTTCTCTCTACGCTGTCTAGCATGTGAGCATAACTCTGATTGCTAGCAGGCTGAGTTAGCTCTTTAACCGGAGGTTTGAAACCCCCTTTTTGATTTCCTTTGTTGTTTGTGGTACGGATAGATATTTGATGTGTAACGTTAGGTGTCAGGTTCATTAACAAAAGTGGTAGTTAACGGCGTTTTCTTTACCGTCGTATTCCAATAGAAATTCACCCATGACAGTTTGTCACACTTTAATCCTCCGCATTTTAGGTAGCAGGCTAGGCTGGGCGCTAGGGCCCCAGACAACAGTTAGACGTCAGCTAGCCTAGCGTGGTAAATCATGTTAACGAAAATGTAGAGCCCTGACGTTAACAAAGAGTGAAAACTAGCTAGGCCATGTTTCCCCCACCAGATTTCGACAAATCAGGATGGTATAACTTTTAATGTTAGTGATATTATTTGATGTCACTATGTTAATTATCTAACGTTAGGTGCTGCGTATTTTATAGACAGATCACCCGTTATTTGTGGTAACGTTAGCTAACTGTTAGCGAGCTAAAGTTAGTTAAACGGAGCTGCTTTGCTCTTGGCTCTATCGGGGTTCACAAAGCCCAGTACTGTGCAGAGTAACAGTTGACAATTGGTTGCTGGCGGTGTTGAATTGATGTTGACAACAAGTTCCGAGTTTGTTTGCACATGCCTCACGTGTCATCAAAATGTACCACCAATATGCATTGGCTTTCTATGATGAATCTGGCCATTTGATACCTGCGTCTGGCGACATGCGAGTTATCTACTGTGAAGGATTTTTTTTATCCACTGTCATCACTAAAAACAACCAATCCCGATTCGGTTCCTGTGGGCGGACTCGGTATGCGGCTGTTTTTTGACTGCGTCACGGGGAACTGGAAAACACGCGCTCTAAGGTTCCAACCATAGGCGGAGATCCCGGGGGGGACGGGGGGGACGTGTCCCCCCCTACCATAAAGTTGTCCCCCCCAACAATCATTGAAAACTAAAAAAAAAAAAAAAAATTTGATTTTTTTTTTTTTAAATAAAAATACGACGACACAAGCGGTGCTAATTATAGACGTAAAAAAAATGTGTTTTTAAGTATTGAAAAATCATGTTCCCCCTATTCCTCAAAGTGGTTTGGTTCACATGCTGTTTCCAACGGGCAGGGCTACCGGCAGCTCCGTGTTTCAGTTAATCAGCCCAGTAGCCTACACGGTCAGATTGTCAGACTGTTTCCTCCTCTGTCCCCTGTCGCTGCCGCTATGATACACGATATGTAACGAGATTTATCTCATTCTCGAACGCAGTAAGAACATGTAAAGAAGAAGTTTTTTTCTAAACTCCATTTACGAAGTTCCAATCGATATGCACAAGTATACATAAGCTTATTCATGGATTGGCATGACAACGTGAACGTTTGCCGATAACACACGCATGCCGGTAATTAACACAGTTAAGATAGCTAGCTAAGTCTAGGACAATGTCCTGTCAGGGCAGGTTCATGCTAGTTAATAAACGTAGGTCTACATCTCAGTGCCTCTCCAGATTTGTTAAATTATCTGAAATTAAATTAATGTCATCTTTTTCTGCGGTCCATGAACTATGCTGGTATAGTAATATGGAGTGACAGTGGCGTAGGAGGTAGAGAAGTCGTATTGTAATCAAAAGGTTGAAAGTTCAATTCCCTCTTGAGCTGTTTTATAACTTATTTTGAGCATCAAGTTCTCTTGAACTTTGGACATTATTTGTCTGTGAATAGATATTTCGTGTTAGTACATTTAATGCTGTTTAGATCATTCTAAAATGACTTCGAATTTCTGTTTGTAAATGTGATAAGATAATTCGGTATTTAGCAGTTTATGCTAGCTCTCGTGAAAGCAATTTTTTCATGTCCCCCCCCCCGGAATTACACTCTGAAATTTGACAATGTATTGTCCCCCCCTACAATGAAATGGGATCTCCGCCCCTGGTTCCAACTCGATGCTGTTGGCTAATAAACCATGTAAACGTACTGACACCAGTTTTGTACGTACGTTAAGTGTAAACCATACATCGATGCATGTTGTTTGCGAGTGATGGTCAAACCTCAAGTTTTGAAATTACAAGTTCAGTCTTTTGATGCGTAGCGAAAACGAATCTTTACAAATACCACCCAGACCTTTGCCCCACTTTAACTTGGATCCTGCTAACCATTTACCCTTTCCCCGTGTCAACGAACACCACAACCTGAATTTTAAATGGAGCCTGATTTCAAGCAGCTGTTCTGGTCCATTTCCAAATTAAATTGGGCCTTCAATTTAGACAACCCCTAAATATTGTCAACATAATCTCATTGTGTTCATCCTGATAACTGTCAGCTCACGTTCTTCGTAGCATTTCTATAATGGAGACATTTGTGGTTAATTAACCTGTTTTAATTATGGAGAGCATAGCTGGGCTTGGTTCTCCTTTAAGACTCCTTTAAAACTCCATTCCCTACTTGTGAAATTGACCCCCTTTCCATGGCCTTGTTTTTGAATGCTCATGAGCCTTGTGCTGTGGTGCAGCTACTCATTGCAACATCATCAGGGTGTCATTTAACAGCTTTTTCTTTGAGTCAAATGTCTTCATGCCAGTTAACAGAAAACAGAATTCATTGTGAGGTTCTATTAAATGAAGGTTACCAATCGCCAAAGATCTCTGCACAGGACTGTTGTCGTACACACACACACATTTAGTAAACAGCAAGCAGAGGGTGAGTGGTATATCAACAAGACGAAATTAAACAGTGGTCAGCAGTGAGCGGCGGACCTCCATAAATATCCCCTCACGCCGGCTGGTATGCACATCTACTTGTTGATCTGTGGCCTAGCAGGGAGCATCCAGGCAGCTGGCCCTGCAAAACAGGGGCCTGTTCTCAAGCAAAAGGGGGCAGCTGTGCGCACTTTATTTTTAGGTGGGGGATTGTGGGTGAAGAACATAAGGGTTCTGTTCACACAATGGATGTATAATTTTGCTGTGAAGGACCTGTGGGAGTTATGTTTGTATTGGTTTGTGCCTCATATTTCATGTTCTTTTCTGTATGTACTTTGTAACCACAATGTCTGTGATTTCTAGTATGTGGTTAATTTGTTTCCATTTCAGCTGAGTATTACTTGATATACATGTATGATTTCACATATCTTTGAGTATAGTCTGTTTCATTGTCTTTGAGATACTGAACGTCTAACTAGATAAGCTTGTGTAAGGTTGTCAGCTAATGCCTTTTTTTTTTTTTCTTCTTTCCTTTACAGTATGAAGTGAAACAGAACTGATTTTTGTACCACCTGAAACTGCTACTTCAAGTTCAGATCACACCGAAGTAACAATTCAAGGAAAAACCATCCCAAAAGTTAGCAAACCAACTCAGACGACCAAGGATAAGAACTTCACTTCACAACGGAAACAGGGGGAAAAAAACGAAGCAACCAGACAAAGTAACCAAAGATCTGCGACTAGAGAAGCCCCACAGAAACGAGAAGTTCAAGAAGACAACGAAGACAAAAAAAAAAGAAAAGAAATCCCGACAACGAACCTAAGCCACAGACGACAACCAACAAAAGCAAAATGCAAAGACTATACTAGATCTGAGACAAGAAGTTTGTGCCTACTCAACAGCTTTGACAAAGCACACGTCCCAACGCTGCTCCAAGCCCTTCTCATCCTCACCGCACCTCTGTCTCATCCAGAGTGCGGAGAGGGCTGCTGTCTGCTCGTTTTATCTTTCAGTTACCTCCTCTTTGTCCCTTCCTCATCTGCTCTCTCTCTCCTCTAGATCTGTTCATTTTTCTGTGGGAAGCCTAGTTGCTGTCCCCACGTTTTGGCCTTTATATATATATATAAATATATATATTTTTTTTTCCTTTTTAATTTCTCAGCTTAATTTTTTTTTTGTGTCGTTTTTTTTTTTGTGTCCTTGTTTTTGCAACCCTTATTTGAACACGTGCCAGAAAACTTGACATAAGCGAGTGTGTGTGTGTGTGTGTGTGTGAGTGAGTGTGCGTGCGCACGCGTGTTTGAACAGAAACTCTGCAATAGCAGTGCCACGGTCGGTGTCCAAGACAGAACAACACAACAAGACCTCTACTCAAGGTAGGTGCCTCTCCGTTTCCATTTCACCATCATTAGTCTTGCCAGCTGATGTGAGTGAGTGGACCATATGAGTCATTACGGACATCCTTCAAGTTTGTGTTCATTTGTTAAACATAGTGCTGGAGTTCTGGACTCCAGTATGGTTCATTTAAATGCCCTCTATGTCCTGGCACATGCAAGCCAACCTTTCTGTGACCTGAAGTTTTTTTTTTTTGGAATTCATTTTTGCCAATTTAACGGTTTCCCGTCCTCAGCTCAGGAGTATTCTAAAGTACCCATTGAATACTCCACTTCTAACCCTAGCACAATGTCACCAGTGACAGGTGATTGGTTGCAAATGTGATGCAAGAAGGATAAGAATGAATTCATTCTGTACAAGGAACCTTCAGATAGTAAGGTAGAAAGATTTGGACAGGCTGGTTATGTTATATGGAAGTGAAATCCAGTACATCCACTGGTCAGGCTTTCTCAAAAACGACTCTTTTCAGAGTCCCATGTTCTGAACAGTCACCTTCCCATATGTGCATGGTCAGTGTCTGATTATGAATGCAAAGCAAACAATAAAGTAACAAGACTATGATGCAAAACAAAATCATATTACACATGATGTTCCAGGGCATGACCTTGTGAGATTGCCGACCTAGATTCCTTGAGTATTGCTCGAGTAGACATACTCAAAACTAAATATTAAGTGCAAATGCATTCTGTTTAAAACCAGTAAATGTCCTTCTCACAAGGGCTGATTGAGGGGGAACCCTGTTTTATGTTTTTAGTGCCTTTTTCAAAGGTGGTCACATTTCTTGTTGATTTAATGTCGGACCCACTGATTTATATAAACGTGGAGCAGTGATATGTGTCTGGGTTTTGGTACAAAATACATACCATAAGTAAATTATGGTGATCGAGATGGCTTAATTTATGTCAGAAACATTCAAGTTGGAAATGAACTGAATTGACTATTAATGCCCAGTATATAGTAAAGTGCATCAAGGGGACAGGCATGTAGAACACTGTATGTCAGGGGACAACAACAGATGAATTTGGCTCAAATGCGGGTGGGAAACATTTACAGGATGGTTGGAGTTTGGATTATTAAGATCAATATAAAATACAGAATGGTGACTTACTAAATGGTACTGCCTTTCCCAAGATGAGGGAATGTTGTAAAGAAATGGTCATGCCTGTCTCGGGTTTGCCAACATTTCTGAAAGTTGTCCCCAGACATTAGTGTCGAGTGTTTCATTTGAAAAAAAATGATGTGCAGTCAAGATTAAGAGTGATGGGTAATTACTTATTGTCAATTGTCCCATTCTGAGGCCTTCATAACAGTGTGTTAACTAGTCATCTTTTACCTCAGAGGAACCCACGGTCCATTCCTGTGACTGTTCCGCTTTGCTCAATGGCTATTCTTGTTGCCTCCCCCTTTCCCCACCCTTTTTATTTGTGACCCCCCTCCCCCCTTTCCCCTTCCCTCTTCACCTTTGCAGAAATCCAGAGGTGTGGCCTTGGCTGGTCAGGTGAAAAAACAAAAACGGAAAAAAAGAAATACTAACCAATTGAAATTTTAGTGAAAAATCACGTCTTGGCACCCTAAGCGAACAAGCCACCCAGTTAAAGCAAAAAAAAAAAAAACAAGAGGTGGAGACCTGAATTTAATGGAACAATATGGGCAGTCCTTGGAAAGGCTTTGTTGAGTTTACCTTGCCTGCGTCGCCACCCACTGCGTTTGTTAGTGCCGACCTGAGCACCTCCCCCGTCGGACTCAGCCTGTCCCCGTATGGCCGATCCGTAAGTTTCACTTCCCACCCGTACCCCTCCTCCCCTCCCCAACCTCTCAACCTACCTACCGTCCTCCCTCCCTCCCGCCATCCAACACTCCGTCACTTCTTCCGCCCTCTTCCCTTCCACTGCTCTTGTCTGGCCTAACCTCTCCATCCCACTGGGCTCAGAGACTGGCCTCGGCTCAGCAGAAAGCTCAGGATTGGAACGGATGTGCTAGGGCAAACGGTAAACAATAACCACACAGTTTATTATGGTGCCCCGACAAGCATAGAATTATCAAGAGCAGTTGGTAAGAATTTGGGACTCCTCAAACTTGGGGGGGGGGGGGGTGGTGTGTTATGATTTTCATGGCTGGGTGTATGTGTGTGTTCAGCCTTAAGTGCCCATAGTTCATTTAGAGAGGACTGTTAGAATGGGTAAAAATCCCCAACCTCAAAAACATTTTGATTATCCCGCTTCATAGCCCGTACCTGATGGTCACTCCGTAGTCTGCACCTTTATGCACAGATTTGTATTTACAAATTGTGTTGGGGAACTTGGACAATATTTAACTGTAAAGTCTCACAGCCAAATCTCAGGTAGCTAATCCAAAAATATCCTAGCTGTGGGGGGGGGGGGGGAGGAGAGACATACAAATAAACTAAAATAGGGAGTATTTTTGTTTTAAATTCTCATGACGTAAAAAATGATTGAAGTAATTTAATTTCAAGAAGCGGTTATTACTGAGAGCCCATGGTCGAGGCTGGTCTAGGCCCTTTCACCTAACCACCTCTTCTCTAGTCGGTCTTAGCAGGTGGCCTCTCTTGTCCTCAACATTTGTTTTAGTTACACCTAGGGTGTAATTTCAGGAATGTTGTTTTTTGTTCTTTCTGTCTGTCTGTCTGTGTCATTCTTTCTCGATTCCCCATGACCCCCATTAACCCTCTTCTCCATCTTAGCCATCCTTGCAAATGAGAGTGGATCAACCGGCTATTCTTTCACCTCCATCTGAGTAGAGCCTGATCAGTCTGTGTGTTTTTCTTCTCTGGTTGTATAAGTTGTAGCGGTTACAGAAAGATCACTGGTTATCGCATCACTGTTGTTTGCTACCTCTGGTGGATCAGTAGAATAATGTAGTTGAATTGAAAGATAGGCGAATCGTTTCTTATAAGTCAGAGTTTGCGGTCATCACCCAAAACTTCCCCTAATGTCACATAGTGGGAATAAAAGCTGCGCTGCGTGACCGGCTTGAGTCGTTCATTTTGGATGGTGAACATTGAATGGTAAACCATTCAGTCTGAGTTTCCCCCCCCTGTGTAAAAGTATAAGGCCCTGTAAAGTGACCGCTTTGCCCCGCCTTGACAGTGCCTTCCAGAACTTGCCCCACTCTTGAAGATGGAGCGAGGGTCTTCTGAACCACCCACAGCCCGTTCTACTTCCCATGCCACGGCAGCCCCCGTCACCCCTGCCCCTGCCACGGCAATGCCCACCACCCCCATGCACATCCCCCGTTCTGCCTCTATGTCCTGTCATACCTCCCGGGCAGCAGGGGGCAAAAAGCGTCAGCGGACCCCCCAGTTCCCAAGATCAGTAAGTGGGCACGAGGTGGGAGGTCTGAATTGCCTCCCAGACACACTGAAGAGTGCCCTCTCCTAACAGTTTGGGTTTTGATTGGTTGCTAACCGCACGTGTTCCACCCCAAAGATTTGGATTGGTTGAAGGGTAACATTTTGTTCTCTTAGCTGGCCCATGGTGTGAAGAGGCATTGTGATTGCAAGGTGTGGTGTTCAATTGGACTTGTGCCCTCTCATGGTAACCTTGATGTTAATTCTTTCTCTCTCTTGCTGATGTATTTAATTGGACAGGTGTTTGGTTTTTGCATGTCTCGTTTACCCCTAACGGAAAACAATTGTTTGGACGATAGTTTTTGCTAACAGTAATATACAGCTCTAACGATAACCCATGCATGTCAAACAATGGATGAATTTGTGGTGAACACACTAGAACTGCGTGGTGTGGTATGTTTTGTTGGGTGATGGCGGATGAGCTGATTCAACATGAAGACGCATGAAAGGGTAGCCAGCTGTGTTTGCATTGTTTATGACTGGGGCAGGCAGACAGTACTGGAAATCTCTGGTTGGCTCGGTGGGTCAGTCAATCAAGTGTTAACCTTGTTTTGTATGAGCAGATTTCGTGATGCCTTTTTTTGTGATTTTATTCGTTTGTAGTATACTTGACCATTGTCGGTGCAATACCACAGTGTTGCCCAGGGGAAGATCCTAAACCCTCATTTTATCCGTTAAAACATTTAAAGAGGTTTCTCATAAATGTTTTCATTTGGTCATATCCACTCATACCGTTGAACTTTTTAATTTGAAATTAACTAGTGAACATGCCTCGGCACCTAATGTCCAACATCTCACCATTCTTCCGCTCCCTTGTCTGAACAGATGAGCTTTGATCCAAGCTTGCTTCACAACAATGGCCACACTGCCTTTGCTAATGGCTCCGGGGTCGGCATCAGGGAGACTGGGGTGGTGGAGAAGCTGTTGACCTCTTACGGCTTCATCCAGTGCTCTGAGCGCCAGGCCCGACTCTTCTTCCACTGCTCCCAATATAACGGCAACTTGCAGGAGCTCAAGATAGGAGGTGAGTGGGCGTGACTGAAGTGTGGGGTGTCTTTTATGTTTTTTTTTATTTTATATGAAACATGGAGCATCCTGTTGTTGTGATTTTAGTAATTCATTGTTGTTGTTCAACTAAATGTACTTGGGGTGTATGATGGTCAGTCCATGGTTTTGCAAGTCATAGAGGTTTGACCATAGAGGTAAGGAGTGACATTCATGGCCATTACAATTTAGACATACGCCTCTAAAACACTTTTTTGTTTTCCCCTGTTCTCTCTCTCCCCGTCCCTCTTCCAGATGATGTGGAGTTTGAGGTGTCGCTTGACAAGCGCACCGGCAAGCCCATCGCTGTGAAGCTGGTAAAGATCAAGCCTGAGGTGCTGCCCGAGGAGCGCATCTCTGGGCAGGTGGGGCCTGACTTGCACGCCTCTCCCATTACTAAGCTGCATGGTTATATACATCCAGTTAAGGAACACATTTTACTCTTGGTTCTGTTTTATGTGTTTGTCCTGTCTGTGTTTATATGTATGTGGAGTGCGTGTGTTTGTGTGGTGGGTTTGTTTGGTTGATCGTTCAGGCTCATTGTAAATCTTTTTGTTAAACTTACATTTATATATTTATTTTTTTTTAGTTGACAGATCTAGACAAAAATCCCAAATTTCATAAGGCTAATTGATGTGCTCTATATGTGCAGTAACCTGAACAGGCTTTACAATGGGCCAGACTGTCTTGGACCTTTGTGACGTTTTTTATGTTCTGTCTCACTTGGGGCTTTGCATGGTTTTAATTTAAGCAAATTCACATGGCATCAAATTGGATATCAGTGTGGAGCATAAGACAATCATATCAAGCTCATCAAGTGGCATTGTTCATGTTGTGTTGCGTTATCAGTTTGTCCTTTTTGTATTTTTCATATATTTTTTTTTTTTAACTTTTTACATTAGTCCATGTGTGTCTGTGCGGTGTCTAACCCATTTATTCCTGTGTGGTGGTTTGTGGTCTGTAGGTAGTCTCAGCCATACCCACTCACCTGGATGGGAAATCTGCACCAGGCCAGCTACCCACTGGCAGTGTGTGCTATGAGAGGAATGGGGTGAGTGTCCGGGTGAGGATCCAGTGTCCGTGTTATGAATTCACTCGCATGGATGACATTGACATTACTCCACATAATGTCTCTTGGATTACTTGCACGTGGCAAATATTTGTAGATGCATGTTGGGAATTTGGGAGTCTTAGATGGTTATTTCATATAATTAGATGATCTTTTACCAGGGAAGTTTCAGAATTTCTTTTAATAAACCACAAGCCTGAAGTTTTGGTGCTTATTTGTGTGTGTGTGTGCCTGCACCCTATAGGAGGTTTTCTACCTGACATACACACCCGATGATGTGGAGGGAAACATACACCTGGATACTGGAGACAAAGTCAGCTTTTACATGGAGACCAATAAACAGTATGTTTGGGGTTCATCCACTCAGTCTTTCAGCTCTTTGCCTCTAGGATAATCTATTCATCAATGTATCTATC
Source organism: Clupea harengus (assembly GCF_900700415.2). NCBI lineage: Eukaryota > Metazoa > Chordata > Actinopteri > Clupeiformes > Clupeidae > Clupea > Clupea harengus. Next base: position 5,698,502 of record NC_045155.1, on the reverse strand, counting down.
AGTTTGTCTGTCAATCAATCAATCAGTGATTTCATCATTCAATACTCACTGGGGAAGACCACACTCTGACCCAGGGCCCCTCTATGTTTGCAGTACCGGTGCAGTCAGCGCTCGCAACATTGTTCTGGTCAAGAAGAAACAAATGAGGTGCCAGGGAGTCGTCTGTGCTACTAAGGTAAAAGTCTTGTTTGCATCCACATTCATGTAGCATTACATTATTTAGCTGTAGCTGTAGTGCCATGTGTTCAACCCCCCTGAAAGTCACTATCAAGTACAAAAGATAATTGCATATATTAAAAATATATAACAAACTGCATACTTGCATAGGTATTCAAACCCCTGAGCTTTTGAATTCCAGAGTAATGCAGATGATGGATCATTCACAAATGATAGAGGTGGCACTTATTTGGCCATCACTCATAATTGGGTGGTTAAAAAAGAGCTCTGCCTATGGGTATGAAAACAACTTTGTCAAAGGGTTGTCAGCCAGGTTGTGAAATAACAAGAAATTAAGACATAAGAGACAAGATCATTCAAATGTTTAAGTGAGGGGAAAGACTCACAGAAAATATCTGTTTTGATGTCCACTTGAACACCACTTGCATGTTACCCAGATGCTTTGTAGAAAGGTTTGTCCCCCAAACCAAGCATCCGAAATTCGTGCAAGGCTTGTACATTTTAAAGTAAAGACTCAACTGCAATCTTCAAAACCCCCCGTTTGCTGCGTGTAGCTTTTGGGATAAGCAAGAATGCAAGATCAACTCTAGAACTTTCAAAGTGGAGGGTCTTGCTGCAGTGGCTCTCTACTATTTCACCTCTAGAACATATTTCCTAAAGACAATGTATTTTCTGTAGCGTGTGCATGAATGTGTAAGATCCTAACAGCCTTTAAAAAAAATTAAAAATAAATAAATAAATAAAAAAAACAAAAACTCAAGTGCACCCCAGCAAATGATGTAGGGTTGAATTGAAAGATACTCTAGCTCATGGTGGTGTCAACAAGAAGGGTTGCTGGTTCGCACGCTGTGGAGCTGCTCCAAGATGCAGAAGTTGTATGAAGCGAAGTACTTGGACTTCAGCTTCCATACTGCCCCAGACTCTATATTCTTTGGGATTCATCTACCACAGAAGATCCCCACCTAGGCCTCAGACAGAAGGGAGTCCTCCTGCTGTTATAATGAGTCAGAAATGACTAATTCAACAGTGGAGGCCTGCCCAAGCCCCCTCACTTGGGGAATGGCAGATATTGTTGAGCAGGGTCGCCACATATGAAATAACTTTTACAGGCTAGCAGAAAGACAGGGTGACGACCTGCATAATTGGGTGAAATTCTTAGATTATTATCACCGTAGTTACGTAACGTTTCAAGCAACGCACACCCACTCCAACAGCCCTTAATTTTTTTCTTTTTGTTTGGCTGTTTGTTTTGTGTTTTTTTTTTTTTTCATCATTGCCATCCCATCATTGTTCTTTTAGTAATACTTGATACATCTAAATTATGGGTAACCCAATGCATTTGTATTGATTCTATTTCTGTATGTGAATACATTGCTCTCAAATCAATAAAATACAATAACAAAATGATATTTGATTGCTATCCATGGTCAATAACAATTTTTTTTTTTTCACCCAACTTTCCAGGAAGCGTTTGGTTTTATCGAGCGAGGAGACGTGGTGAAGGAGATCTTCTTCCACTACAGCGAGTTCAAGGGAGACCTAGAAGCACTGCAAGCTGGGGATGATGTGGAGTTCACCATCAAAGAGAGAAATGTACGGGAGGGTGTGACTAGACGTGGTCTCTGTGCAGTTACCTTGCCTGTTCCAATAGCTCTAGCTCCTGCGGCTAGAGCTAGACACTAGAAACACGAGCATGAATCTGATTTATCTCTGAACTCACAAAGCTCTAGTATTGCAAATATATGAATAAAAGACTTAAAATAATTGAAATAGTCACCTAATGTAGCATTATTTCTGTAACTGCTGTATTTGTCTGCATGTTTGTATAGAACATTTTCTTTCGTTTTCCTCAGCCTTCTGTAAACACTGAATTCCATTCTGTTATGTTGTCCCCAGGGGAAGGAGGTGGCCACCGATGTGAGACTGCTGCCTCAGGGAACAGTCATCTTTGAAGACATCAGCATCGAGCACTTTGACGGAACCGTCGCTAAAGTTATACCCAAGGTCCCGACCAAGAATCAGGTGTGAATCGGATATCCTTTTAACCACAGTGGCCACTAGGCACTATCGGTATCACCACAGTGGCACTATTACTTTCAAATATCTAAAATAAATGGCTAACGTTTGTATTCTTATTCTTCAGAATGATCCTTTGCCTGGACGTATTAGTGCTAGAGTCAACTTCACCGAAAAGGAGCTTCCATTTGGGGAGAAAGACACCAAGTCCAAGGTGACCCTTCTGGATGGTGATCATGTGCGTTTCAACATCTCTGTGGACCGCAGAGACAAGCTGGAGAGAGCCACTAACATCGAGATCCTCCCCGACACCTTCCATTTCACCAAGGAGTCAAGAGAGATGGTAAGCTCTTTCCCTGTAATCTTCCATATCTGCCTCGATCAAAAGCAGTCAAACAATGATTTTTTTAAATTTTTTTTGTAGTTTAAACTCGATTGATTGCTGTATAGATAAAACATTTTGACTCATAGAGTTGTAGCCTCATAAGTTCCCTGAAAGCTACTGATGCTAGAGGACCGTGTTCTGGTACCTCTCCCTTGGCCACACAGGGCGTGATCGCTGCCATGCGGGACGGCTTTGGCTTCATCAAGTGTGTGGACCGGGACGCTCGGATGTTCTTCCACTTCAGCGAGGTGCTGGAGGAGAGCCCACTGCACATCTCTGACGAAGTGGAGTTCACCGTTGTTCCCGTGAGTCAGCTTGGTTGAAGTATTGCCCCAAGTCCCACAGGACATCCATCTCTCTTAGTTCAGTGACGCTAGCTCAAGTACACCCGTCTCCGCTAATGAATCCCCTTCAGGGGAATCTCTGTGCCAGAGCCAGGTGTATTTGATCATGCTCCTACTTCAGAGGGGATTGATATCCAGGGCACCCTTCATGTTGGCCATGTCATGTACAGGCTTTCTTGTACATGAAGGGCCTGTGTGGTACTTTGTTGTCAGCCCGACTATACACGCACACCATATTGCATCCATTGAAACGAAACCCATCAGTCATTTGTATACAGGGTTCAGTTAACAGATGACTGATGGGGTTTCATCAAGTGAGCCCATGCTTGGTTTGAAGCAAAAACCTACAGCTGCATACTGGCACTTTGTGATCAAGATCACCTGCGTCAGTGTCTGGGATACACCATGTTGTGCCCCGAACTGCTTTTTTTTTTTTTAAAGAGGGCCCATTATGTGTTGTTTTCAATGTTCATATTTTTTTTGGGGGGGGGGGGGGGGGTCTGCTAAAATATTAACATGCTTCAATGTTCCTGAAACATATTATTTTACTCATACAGTACATTTCTCTTCACCCTCTGTCTAAAATGATCTGTTAGAGCTCCTGTGTCTTCCAGTGAGCCCAGTGTGCTCTGATTGGTCAGCTAGGCAGGCAGTAAGGATTTTGTTGCGAGATTGCATCATCTTGTAACAAAGGAACAGGGCTGGAATTTTTAAGGAGGCATTTCAGGCAGCTGAGAAAGTGGTTTATTTGGGAGAGTGTTACTCCCTCTGTCATGTACTTTGGGTTTTGTAACTTTGCGGACTGTTTACATGCACACTAAAGGAAAGGGGGAAAAAAATCCCTTTGAGTGTTTCACCATCACTCCGGGGTGCAGATTGATGTGTAGAGTAGAGTGACCATTAAGAGATTAATGAGCCTCCTGGCAGGTGAGATACTTAAGCTGCTGCCCATCGACCTGACAGACAATGTCTTACAGATGCCTTTGATGCAGTTGACATGTTTACGGTCTCATATCTTGGCAGGAAGAGGTCAGGCCAGGCAGTGGGGAGCTTGCAAATAAGGTAAGCAAGTCTGTGAGGCTATATGTGAGAGTAAGAGCTTGAAACCAGGTATTCTACAGTAAGACAGTTGGATGGCATTGCTAAGCCAGGGAAGAAATAAGGCAATAAATGGCACAGCAGGGTTCACTCAAGATGCCTTTCCACCACATAAAACATCAGCAAAACAAAATCATCGTCATTTAATGAGTAGTTTGGTTTCATTAGGTGAATGCATGTCTAAGGTAGCCAGTCCTGGGGGAACTCTGTAACTGAGCGGTGTTTCCTGTGCGGGTTCTTGCAGGACATGTTGTCTGCCCAGCGGAACCATGCCGTGCGGATCAAGAAGCTACCCAAGGGCACCGTGTCCTTCCACGTCCAGTCTGAGCAGCGCTTCGTGGGACAGGTGGAGAAGGAGGCCATGCCAGCCACATCCTCCTTCGCCAACAAGAACGCCAGCCCTAGCAAGACCAAGGAGAAGGTGAGGAGGGGGGGGACGGGACATGAGAGAAGCGTTAGAATATGATGGTTATGTATTTTTGTTTTATTTAAAATATTTATTTATTTATTTTTATTTTTTTAAACAAGACCTTGTCTAGTTCACTTTGTTTTGCGTGTGTTGTGTGCGAGTCATGCTGATGAGGGCATCTTTCTGTTAGCTTTTCAAAGGATCAGCTTTTTATTTTGAAAAGGCAGAATCTTTCGACTCCTTGTGGATTCAAATAATTAAGATAGTGCAGGCTCTTTTTCTTTTCTTTTTTTTTTTTTTTCTTTCTACACCGCTCCTCGGTCTTCTAATACTTTTTACTTTATTTATTTTTTTCCTTTCCCCCTTGGGTCTCACTTCTCTGCTCCGTTAGAAAAAAGACAAGGTAGGATGCCTTTCTGTGCATGCCGTTACCACCGCTTCATTGGTCAGGCTTTTCATTGGAATATTATGTTAAGGTTTTTTTGGTTACATTTATTTTTTTCAATATTTCGGATAACTACAGGAGCAAGCAGACTTTTAAAACAAAATCTTAAACCGGACCTGTTATTCACACTGTTTGGCGTGAACATAAAACGACTGCCTTTATTATGTTGCATTAAAAAAAAGACGTTAACCCTTTGCCAATATAAGTCTTTTTCTTCTGACACATCCACCACCATAGTGCTGTTACAGACACACTCTTGTAGTACGCACATGGTTGTCAATACAGACCAGCATTGTTTAAATGCTCAGATCCCTAATTTCCCTTTTTTTTTTTTTTTTTTTTCTTAAGGGTAAAGTAGACAAGGTAATAGAGTGTGTGTGCAAGGCTCATATTTGTTGTGATGCTCTCTCTCAGCAGGGGTGGTGGCATGGTTATAGCTACACTAATTGGAATGCCCCGTGTAGTTGCAAACCACTGTGTGATTTGTAACATGCAATACTTTTACACTATTAATTCCTGTACAAAGACGCCACGAATTATTTGTGTTCAAAAGGAAATTGAATCTGGTAACTAGAGAAGAACATTTCAGCTCCTACTAATGGTGTGTGCGTGAAGAGATGGTTTAACTGTGTGAACTCTGTTTCCGGGGAACCCTCTAAAGCTGTCAGTGTGCCCAGCCAGTCATGGCTAACCCATACTTACGGATCACTTTCAGCCGTCTAACACAAGCTGGCTGCTCACCAACACCACTCTGACAAGCCTGTAAACACCAGAAGGGAACGGTTTGCTTTCTGCCAGAGTTCGAGACCGTCTTTGAATTTTCCCCAACACGCGACAGTCTCTCAAACGTAGTTTTGGTGTGTTTTTTTTTTTTTGGTCAGGATGCTGAAGAAGGTCTTGTCGCTTATGAAGACTGCGGCGTGAAGCTGACTGTGACGTACCATATCAAAGACCTAGAGGGAGCTGCGATCCCTCAGCTAGGAGACAAGGTAGGAAACATTAGTTCAACATCAAGAAAGTGTGTTATCAGTGCAATACGGTGGCAATTTTGTAGCTACTTTATAGTGTCAAGGGACCAGCAGCGATGTACGAGTAGCCAGAATAGTATGTATTCAATGTATTTCCAAGCTTGTGGAACATTTTTAAGGGTTACCTATTGCTATGGCTTCATTTCTGTGTTGACGTCTCTCTTGCAATGTCTTGGGCCGGCTGTATCTGATATCTGGTTGAATTCTCTTGCAGGTGGAGTTTAGCATAAGTGAAGTGAAGCGGACCGGCCTGCAGAGCGCCGTCTCCATCAAGATCCTCAACCGCTCCGTCAACTCCAAGAGACTGCTCGGGTTCGTCGCCACACTCAAGGACAACTTCGGCTTCATCGAGACGGCCAATCATGACCAGGAGATCTTCTTCCATTACAGGTATGCAAACTCGTGAAACAAATGGAAATTAACAGTTGCTGAACAAGTTTTCTTAAGACATATCTAGTCTTCCTCTTGGCTTAGTGGAGTTGTGTGATGGTTGTCTTCCTGGTTGTAATGCTGGTTCTGCGTGCGCAGTGAGGTGTGTGGAGACGTGGACAGCTTGGAACTGGGTGATACGGTGGAATACACGCTGTCCAAGGGGAAAGGAAACAAAGTCAGTGCTGAGAAGGTCACCAAAATGGCTCCTGGTAAGGAGCGATCAGAGCTCTTTTTCTTCCTGCATGGGCACTGTCCCACAATCACACCTGTGCCTTGCACTCTCTCCCTTCTCTTGTTCTATGTTTTACTCATCTGTAATCTCCCACACATCATCTTACCTTATCGATGGCTTTGTATCTGGATTAATAACTTCTTATTTTTTCACTGTTTATATCCTGCAACGTGTTTTTTGTTTTGAGTTCATGCCTTTGTTGATCTCTTGTCTTTCTGCCCTCACAGTGAATGGTATTGGGGAGGATGTGGGGACAACAGTGTTACTGGGTAAAGTGACTCGCCCCTTGCGAAGTGTGGACCCATCTCAGACAGAATACCAGGGGCTTATTGAGGTCACAGAGGAAGGTAAAAGATCCATTCTAATGCATCTCACTTCCTAATAACAACTGTACATTTAGTTTGAAGGGCCTTTTGCCTCAGACATTTAACAACCCAAAAATATAAAAACTGTGCTGAATCTTTGCTGTCTCCTGTCTGTCTCTATCCAAGGTGCCACTAAGGGCCAGAGCTACCCGTTTGGCATTGTCAGCATGGCCAGCAAGGCAGACTGTCTGCAGAAAGGAGAGATGGTGAAATTCCAGCTCTGTACCATCACCCAGACTGGGCAGAAGATGGCCTGCCACATCGTCCCTCAGCGCAGAGCTCTAGTGGAGAGCGTTAAAGACCAGGTACAGGAGATCTTTACACTATCCAAATTCAGTGTGTGTGTTTGTGTGTTTCTGAGAGCATGTGTGTGCAGAAATACAATGTGTATGCAAATCAGTACATTATATCAAGGCAACGGCCCAATTCTGCAGAATTGCTTATAGGCACTGCTATTTTGTGTGAGGACACTGAGCTTTTATGTTTGGTGGGCATTTTTCTAATCTTGTGTTCGTGTGTTCTGTTGCAGTTTGGCTTCATCACGTATGAGGTGGGCGAGAGCAAGAAGCTCTTCTTCCACGTGAAGGAGGTGCAGGACGGACTAGAGCTGCAGACAGGAGACGAGGTGGAGTTCTCAGTCATCCTCAACCAGCGCACCGGCAAATGCAGCGCCTGCAACGTGCGCAGAGTCAGGTGAGGGAGTGTGGGGCAGAGGTCCAGTGGATATTTGTATTTTTTGTTGGTGGTTGTGATTTATGGTAATTTAGTGTTAATCTTGATTTTTAAAGCCTTTCAATTAGAAGTTTAAGGCAGCGATGTGATATGTGAGGGTTTGGTCATATAGCTGTAGTTTAATCAGCCCTTTTAACTTGCTGTACAGCTTTGAGATCAGTATGAAGGTGATGACCGTAGTAATTGAAAGCATACGTTCTGTCTATATGATATACAATAACATTTGAATTCAGGAACCTTGATAGTTGGATTTATTAATGGATTGATTGATTGAAATTATGAATGAATGAGTAGGTGAAGGGATAGATGGTTGTGTTGTTGATTCTGAGTGCTGATTGGTCTGTGTCCACTAAAACAGTGAGGGCCCAAAACCAGTAGCCACGCCCCGCCCTGAGCGCCTTGTGAACCGCCTGAAGAGCATCACCTTGGATGACACCAGTGCCCCACGCCTAGTCATCCTTAGGCAGCCCCGTGGACCTGACAGTTCAAAGGTAACCACGCATTCACGCAGCAAAGTGGATTAAGACCCAGTAAGGGTGAACTGTGTCAAACATTTTTTGTTTTTTAGTTGAATTCAACCGGTGCCTTAGCTGTGAATGTGTGTGTTTTGAAATGAGCGAGTCTGAACGCCCTTAACCGTGTGCTTTTTGTCTGTTTTTCTATTAGGGCTTCAGTGTTGAGAGGAAGGCACGTCAGCCTGGCGTCATGGACTGAGGACTGTTTGCCCCACCCCTACTCACCCCTCCCAACCAATAGCATAGGAGAGGAGCAATCGGGCTATGGACAGGGTCTGGGTTGGCAGTCATTTATATATAGTGTCTGTATACATAATACCCTCTGTCTCTCACATACATACATTCATACATATACACTCGCACCCACATACATAGATACCCGCACATACACCATACACACATGCACGCAAGCCACACCTCCGTGACATATTTGCAAACACACTACAGATGCTTGGCATATTATTGGCATGCATAACACCTCTCCCTGTCCTGTCATTGCAGCCCAATCCTCTCCATATTATGATCCTACCCCCTCCTCCCCATTCCTTAGTCTCCCCTCTCTTAAGTGTGGTCTACTAGCAAACTGCAGAGCTTATTACTGTGCTCTAATGAGGATATCCAGTTCTGAGTGTGTGTGTGTGTGCCTGTGTGTGTTTGGGTGTGCGTGAGTGTGTTTGAATTGTGGACGTGGTGTGTTAGAGATGTTGAGGGGTATGAAATGTGAAGGGAGACCTGTCTCTTGAGATGAAAGAAAGACCAACTGTTCTGCGTGGGGTTCTGCTCCCTCTGTAATTTCTGGGTGATCTAGTCTCCTCTGGTGATGTGTTCTTCTCAACCTAAACTCATCTGATTCCATGTGTGGAAATCTGCACCTGCTTAAACCTGTCAGTTATATGTGCGTGTGTGTGTGCGTGTGCGTGCGTGTGTGTGTTTGATAAAGATATAGAAACATCCTTTTTCTCTTTCCTTCTTTCTCTTTTTTTTCTTTTTTTTTTTCCTCTTTTTTTTTTTTTTTTTTTTTTTTGTTCAGCTGTAACTAATCTCCCATGTTTGGGTGTTTTTCATAGATCAATCAAAGCAAAGCGATTGTGCGTGAGATTCTATGCATAGGAAGCGGCGTTCTCCCTGCTCAGTTTTTAGAGCAGTTTTTAACACCCCCTTGATCCTTGTCAACTTTGACCCCTGACCTGGAAACACTGTGTCATGAGGTCAACGCTCATGTTTGTTGTTTTGTAAACAATGTGAATGATTTATTATTATTATATACATTTTCTTTTTTTTTCTCCATTTCAAGTTTGGTTTGAGTTTCCGATTTTGGTTGGATTTCTGGAACCTTTTGATGCCTTTAGGTATTCCCAGGCTTCCCTGTCCAGACCTTCCTCTCCCAGGTGCAGAATTCCAAATGGCATCTTTTATTCATCAGTACTTTTATACGATGTACCTTTTTTTTTTTTTTTTTTTTTTTTTCTTTGCACATCTTTCTCTGTTCTATTTAAACTCAAAAAAGTCTGCTTATGAAATAACTAAAATAAGAATAAGGTGCCTAAAATTATAAATGAAACAACAAAAAAATTAGATATATCCTCAAACCCCAGCCAACCGCCAAAAAAAAAAAAAAACAATCATAGGATGGCTTCTGTTTCCAGTAGAAATAATACAAGTATGCACTCTGGTTGGTCAAACATATACTGTATGTAATGTGTGCTTTCGCTTAGGGGGAGATTAAAACATCACAACATGACGATAATAATGAGGAATAACGAAAAGGAATGGTTGACTGAAGATCAGATAGAAAATACACACCAAAATCATAAGGATTTCAATTAGTGTGGTTTAAAAGGCATTGGTGGGGATTTGCTGTGCTTCAGAAGACTCATGGAGCTGTCTGACTGTCAGTTGAATTTCAGCTGGAGCATGTTAAGCTCCAGTTTAACTGCATATGGGGTCTCCCCTATATACTTTTGTTAATGGTCTTGAATGAAAAAATTGAAATAAACGTTTTATGAAAATGAAAATGTGTCGTCAGTGCTGTTGATATCTGGGCTGCCAGTTGAGCTAGAAAACAGTATAGCAGCCAGATCCCACAGATGCCTACTTAGGGGGGTGCTTTTTTTTTTTTTTTTTTCTCCTCCTCGTCCAGCTTCATACAAATAAGTCACACTGCTTCGACACTGATGATTACAGGTGTGTGTTTATGATTATCATTTGTTTAGACATCACAAAGCAACGTTTATGAAATGGAAAACATGCATGGCTAGGTACAAGTTCATGTAATGGTTTTCTTTAACATGCGGAAATGTGGTGGGCTAATGAGGAAAATCAAGGATATTACAGTTAACAATTCATTCTCTTCAATAAAATGTACAGCGATACAAACCATTGTAGCAATGCTAGCAGACAGTGAAGGATTGTATGGAAAGCGTGCATGTGTAAATTTATTCATCAAGGGCAAAGACATTTGGGAAACTATATTTTGGGATAATATATCAGCTTGCACCTGTAGTGGTAATAGAGGAAGTATAGTAACCCCATTCTGGTCAATGCCGATCAGTTAAAGGCAACCACTTAAACCAACACTGACTGGGAAACAATCCCCAATGACACACGGCCAGACCCTATCTGTCCAAAGTATCTGTGGTGTGGTCTGGTTATACCAGGCTAGTATTGACAGGATTTCATTCAGAAAATATATATTTATTATACAAAGTTTTACATTTTTAATTACACAGGATGAAATAAGGGGCTTCACACAGATTCCCAGGTATTTATGCATTGCTATGCCATGATTATCTCCAAAGCTAACCCATTGCACTAATCAGAGATCACACTTCACTATGATATGCCACAAGTTACGCCAGGGATATATTACATTAATATATAGTACATTAAGTACATTTTCACTTTTCACTCTATTGGTCTTTTAATCGTCTCTTTAAAAGTGCAGTCTGTGGGATTCAGTTTTTGATATAGGCTATATAATGGGATATCACCAGATATCCAGAGCAAAAGGTGTTCCGAATCTAAACTGCCTGCTTTTGGAGAACAATTTCTGAGTAGCCATGAACCCCTGTCCCTCAGACCCGGGTGCTGTTGAGTTGTATAGTGATCTCTGAGCGATGAATGGCTTTGGGTTTGGTCCCTGCCATGGAGCCCTGACTGGCAGACCATCGTGTCCACCACTCTCTGAGATGGCTCCTCTCGCTCATCCTAGAGTCTGTAGCTCGAACCGGAGCGACAAACACACGAGGGAGCTTTGAGCCCACAGACTGCCCCTCTGAATTTCCTACGTTCTGTTTCGGACCTGTGTTCTTACCCAGTTCTGTTTTGCACACAGAATGCAGGACTGTAGAGTGTATGTTGTGACTATTTGGTGTTTCGGTTGCACCATTTTGCGTTGGACCGGCCTCACGTTTTGGGAAGAGGCTTGCCAGACCAGAGCTGAAGTTGAGCCCCTCAAGCTTGCGTTGGTATTCCTGGAGCTGGGCTTTGCAATCGGCTGCTTCCTCCTTCAGCTCCAGGAACTGCCACTGCAGGTCCCTCTCAAACCCCTCCTCTGCCTTCAGCTCATTCTCCCAGAAGTCTAGCTGCTCTGCTTCCTCTTCAAGCAGACACAGTTGGGCCTCTGCCTTTTGCTCGGTTGCTTGTTCCTCTGCCAGTTGTTTTGCCCGCCACTCTTCCAACTTGCTGATCTGACTGTCTGCTGTGTCTATCTGTGACTGGAGCTCCAGAAGACTGGACTGCTGGAGAAGGGTGAGCTTCCTCAGTTCCTCTTTCTCCTCTTCAACCTCCTTGTTGGCCTTGACATGCAGCTCCTCCACTTTCAGGAAAGGCAAGTTGGCCTGTGGGTCTTTCTTCTTGCTCTTCTGTGCTTTGGCCTCTGCTCGCTTTTTCTTGTCATTCACCTGATCATCACTGCCACGACTCCCAAGGCAACTA
>NC_045155.1:5610643-5686160 GCF_900700415.2 Clupea harengus | reverse complement strand
ATGACTTTTGGCACCTCATTGGCCTGCCCCTCTCCCTCCTGTTCCTCCCATGTGGCAAAGGCAAAGGGGAGATGACCTGGCCTGGCGGTTCAGAGATGCTTTGAGAGAGTCGGTTTCCTCTGTCGCTGTGCCACTGCCGTTGTCCATCTCTGCCTTTGACCTTATCTCTCAGCCCTAGCTGCTTTTTACCACTGCGGCCCACACTCTTCCAGCCCATTCCCAGGCTTCCTCCATCAGTGTCAGGGACTTCCTCTTGGGCCTCTTGGGCTCTTCGGGTGTGCCTCTGAGTGAAACCTCAGGCGGGACAGAGGCGGGAAGGCTCTGACGGTTCAGGTTTTCCCATCGCTGCCTTGGTGGTCGTGGCCTGGTACGTTGGCTAGCCTCAGCTGGGCCCCCCCCACTCTGATAGCGTCCCCCCTTAGTCGGACTGCATCGGTTCCAGGACCAGCTTCTTCACCGAGAGAGGGCCGTTGCGGTGGAGAGTGAGTTGAACCTCGCGCACCTGCTCGCCGTATTTCCCCAGCGACTCCAGCAGACGTTCATCCGGTGTCACATTGCGCTCGTACTCCTTGAACTTCTCTTTCAGTGTGTAGCGACCAGTGCGTCCTAAGAGAAATAAAGAGAGAGGTTTGACCAGGGATAAAATCATTAAACCAAAATGGAGTGGAGCCACCCAATATGACAACTTACCCAGAGCTTGAGCTAAAGAGATGACAACCTCCTGGCATGTTGTTTGCTCTGTGACCCCGCAGACTACACGCGGAATTCCGTCCAGTGACACTTTTAGCTCCATTCTGATTTTCCTTGAAGTGGTTTGAGAAATCACTAGAAAAGAAGGATTCAGATCCTGCAAAGTTGACTGGGATCAAAACATAATTGAAAGTAGAACAATTTACTTTGAAAACTCAACTTTCTTCTGCTTTTACGTTTTCTCAGTTATCTTACAAGACTCTGAGTTGCTCAAAATTGCCTGGACATTTAGGTCAGACTGGGAACACTTATCTGTTCTCAGAGGGAAATGCTTGAGACAAATTTCCCTCATTTAACTGTAATTAGTCTTATCAGATATTTCAGTGGTGGGCCAGGCATTTTTTTTTTTTTTTGCCTTTTTTAAAAAGTATTCATTTGCAACATTCATTTGGTAATGTTAATTTATGTATAATTTTATAGCTAGTAGCCATATAGCAACTTAAGTATGTCTACTTTTAACTCTGAAACTGAAATTAACACCACAATAGGAACCTGACAAATAATAAGGTTAGTTACTAGTAGAATTAGTAGAATCACCGTTCACAATTTTACAATGATCAAAATGTTTTTAATCGTCTTGAATAGGGCTGTGTATGAATTGGCCCCTTAAAATATCTGTTTGACTTTAAAGACTAATGTAGCATAGCCTACAATTCAATACCTTAGAAATTCTTCTTTGAGTTAGACTGTTGAACATATTTTAGCACTAAGATTATATAGTATATGGCTTTAAAAGGTTTCCTTAAGCGACCAACGATTGTTCTTATTGCTGTGCACTGAAAATAAAATCTTACCTTTCTGTTCAGCGCGCGCGGTCTCTGCACTTGGGACAGTTGCCTTTGTTACTTTGCCATCTCTCGGAGCATTCTCGCCTTTATTTATTTTAAGTGTGGGTGTTTTCGCATTTCTTCCTCAGAGGACATGATCACTATCGGAGCGGAACGTAGTCTACAAAGTAGCCTCATCCATGTGGCCTCACACAGACACTAAGCCTGCTTTACTATGTTATAAAGGCCCACAGCGATAGGCTTAGTAAATTAACTTGTCTCCAACTATGTAAGGATTGTGATTTTGTTATTTCTTAATTAAAACAGCAACAAGTTTAAAGAAGCTTTGCAGAGAATGCGTGTTTATTTAATGAATAAGACTTAGGATGTTTACACTTAAGGAGCACATGTGGCCACATTTTTTCTATCTCCTTCACATTTATAAATCTAAAAGGGGAAACCAGTAGGCTAAAAATCAGCCCTCTTATTAATTTATAGAGAGGAGTGACGTGCAGTGTCAGCGCTGACGTTAATGACCGAACCTGGGTGTGTCTGTGTAAACCAGTCAGGAAGTTAAACGAAGCAAGTCAAAAGTGACCAGACTGTCCTGGCTAGCTAACGAAGGCTACACTACCCAAGGGAAAAAAATACCTACTTTTATTAAGGTTGCTCGGGGGTGTTTCAGTACTTCGTCTGTCATTGTTTATCCATTTGCTAACATACATGATTTGTTGTCGTGAAATCACGGTTTATCTCTCTCACTCACCACTCGCTTCCAGCTAATTTGTACATAGCTAGTTAGCTAGCTAGCTTGCTAGTTACGTCGAGAACGGACGACGAGGTGAGTTTCCTTCCCTGCTCCTCACCCAACAGGCTTGTGTGAACTGTGTGCTTACTAATTTAATGTATTTGAGTATTGAAGTAATAGTTAATATGATTGATATCGTTTCTATCTCATGCTGTCATTACTTAATCAGCACTTAATTACTTAAAGTGGAAGTGAGGTAAGCCCAAAATCATTAACCCTGACCGGGTACGTAGCCCCTTTAGCTAACATTAGCAATTTAATTATATGAACCTAGTTGGCCGTACATTTGCAAACCAATTCGTTTGCTGTCCGCAAATTTTGTTACCGGTATAGAATTATTCGCTGACGTTAGTTGTTATATGTGTCTGTGAGTGGATGCACACGTTGCGAGAAAATGGCAATTGTAAATTGAGTTGACAATGCACTTATTTGCATTCGATATGAACTTAACGCCAAATGGCTAAATGATTAACGTTAGCTCAGCAAACCTCATAGTCAGTGCTCTCTGTCAGTAGTTTGCTGTGACTTACAGCTTGTCACTGGTGTTTGTTACACACCAGTGTAGGCACGTAGCTATTCGTCAGCAGTGTTAATCGATAAAGTTACACAATATGCAAACGTTTGCTGGCAAGCCATATTAAACATTCAACGTTACTTTATCTGATGTGATATGAGCAAGGACCTAGATTTTGCTAGTTGTCAGAGCTGATACAAAGTTAACGAGCGTAACTTTGAATCTTGCAAATATATAACTTTCACCGTCATCAAAAGCGCAGGGACGTTATTGACTTAGGCGGTTTTCTAGGTAGTCCACGAGGGGGTGCAAAATTCCTATACTTTAGTCAAAGATAAGCTCCCCTTTCCATGAATAAAACTGCCTAATATGAAGGATGGTTAGGCGCAAGTCAAATCTGGTTATTAGCCAGAAAGTCTTCTGCAAAGTAACAGCTATAAGAAAATCTTGATATGTGGTCATTGCCTTTCCCTCTGGTATACAATGAAAGAAATGTCCGTTTAAACCAATGATTGTAAAAAGCTTTTTACAGTCCTTGTGTTAAACCTCATACCCCTCGACATTGATTCTGTGCACCAGAGACAAGTTTAAAAGATTGAATAAGAGTTTTAATTTTGTGATTCTAAATCAACTGTGTTATATAATCTGAAGAACCCAGCAGGTTTTGAGTCACTCGTGTTTATTTAGCACACAGTGTTGTGAAGCAATGGGAGACAGCTTTTAAAGCTGTTAATGTGTAATTTATTACTGAAAGCTGATCAGCGAACCAGAGACTTGGGAAGGAGGGGCTGGGGAGACCCCTCGGTATGTCCCCCTGTATCGGTGTGTTGGACACTTAGTCCCTCCTCATTCCCTTAATGTCACCACTGATTTTCACAGGTGTTCTCTTCTGAGACAGCCTAAAACATTTTAGAAGCAAAAATCCATCTTTGAAGTTGCTGCGATGCCCATCCCAAGGACAAAAATATTTTCTGTCATAAGTTGCCATTTCTCACATTTAAAAAGTCTGGCATATTTGGCCTGTTTTATGCCACCTGTTTTTAAAACCACCATTCATATGTTTTTGCAGCGTTATGGCAGTCATTAGCCTCAATGAATTTTCTAAAATCTTATTGTCCACCCAAATCCGTTCACTGGTAAATGGAAACGGTACCGTGTGCCTATTGCTGTGCCAAGCTGCAGCCTTCTTGCTCATCTCCTTTACTCCATCTCTCTTACATGCCGTCCTCTGGGAGCCCCCTTGACATTTGAGATAGCATTTCTAAGAGACACTTGGTACAGAATATCCACTCAAGCATTTGTACAAGTGTCAGAAAGCCTCAGAGAAATTCAGAAGCATTTGAACGCAGACCTGTCTGTTCTTGTAACCAGTCAAATGTAGAGTTTAACGCTTGAAAATGGTGTTGGTCATATAGATTATTTAAAAGGATTTTGGCAGCTTATATGTTTACCAGTAATAATTTGTTGTTGCCATAGCAGAGCATCTGTAACGGTGGGCTGTGTTTTTTTTTTTGTTTTCTACACAATACAAATTACACATCTTTGCCAACACTTATCCATCTTTGCTCTATCAAATATGCCTCTTGTATATTTAAAGCCAGAGAATAAATGACCGCATTCAATTAATATGATCAAATGATCTCTCTCTCTTCTCTCTCTCTCCTCTTTCTCTCAGACAAGCCTAGAAGTGCAAGATGACTGAGTATAAATTAGTGGTGGTTGGTGCAGGCGGTGTTGGCAAGAGTGCACTCACCATCCAGCTCATCCAGAACCACTTTGTGGATGAGTACGATCCGACCATCGAGGTAGAGCAAGATCACACAATATACATATGAACTGAAACCCCAACAGACATCTTTTTAGCTTAGCATTCGATGGTTAACGTGCTGATTCTGTTGTTGGAGAGCAGGATTCGTACAGGAAGCAGGTGGTGATTGATGGCGAGACGTGTCTGCTGGACATCCTGGACACAGCAGGGCAGGAGGAGTACAGCGCCATGAGGGACCAGTACATGAGGACTGGCGAAGGTTTTCTCTGCGTCTTCGCCATCAACAACAGCAAATCTTTTGCTGATGTGCATCTCTACAGGTAGGAAACTCTAATGAGGAAATGTGTTTGCCTAAGGAGTTAATACAACAATTGGTACCATAACTCAAGACTTTTGCTAACTTTACCATGGAGGGACCAACACAGAAGTGTGTTGCTGTGTCTTGTTATCAACATGCCTAGTGAATATGCGAACAGGCTGTGTAAATATCCAGCTGACACTAATCTACTGCATTGCACATCCCTCTTTATGGTTAAGATGGTTCGAGACTCCATCATTTAAAACGCTGTAGTGCTTTTAACTCTGCTACTGCTTTTTGCTGATTGGGACTTTCTGCGTATGATATCAACATTCAGCCATCATCAACATTCTGATTCATCTTCTTTATATCAGATATATAACGGTGCATGGCCTGTGACATAGACACAGCGCATTCAACCAATCAGTGCAAAGTTCATTAGGTTGTTCAAAGTCTGCCTTCCTGCTTGAATTATATTCTTATTCAGTCTTGGCTGGTGCTTACTCAGCAATAATATTGTGAAATTTTATTTGATCTTTTTCAGAGAACAGATCAAGAGGGTTAAGGACTCTGATGATGTTCCTATGGTACTAGTGGGTAATAAATGTGATCTGGCTAGAACTGTAGACACAAAGCAGGCACAGGAACTTGCCAGAAGCTACGGCATCGAGTTTGTTGAAACCTCTGCCAAGACCAGACAGGTAAGTTGATCTCACCACTCATGCTCTACTACGGTGCTTGAATTAGCAGAACATGTTCCTTGACACTGCAAGGTCAAGGATTCAGATATAATATGAAGGTCTCATATTTGATTTTAAATGTACTTTGAATGCAGTTAATTTTAATAGCGACAAGGAACCATATGGAAGTGATTAAAATGACGGTAATGCCCAGACACTATATAACAGCCTCTCTCTCTTTGTTTTTCCTCTAGGGAGTGGAAGATGCCTTCTACACACTGGTTCGAGAAATCCGCCACTACCGCATGAAAAAGCTCAACAGCAGAGAGGACCGTAAACAGGGCTGCCTGGGCATCTCCTGTGCCGTCATGTGATCAGGTCCAACCAATCAGACATTTCCGCGGCATAACGAGTGGGGCATTGGTCAGGTGGTCTGAGAGGCTTTCTGACCTGGCACTTTTTTTTTTTTTTTTTTTTCTTCTAGTTTGTGTGTGTGTGTGTAGTCGTTTCCACACACACATAATCTGGACTTGTCTCTCTCCTAAGAAAAAAAAGGGTATCCGCAGTGAGGCCCCCTGCTGGTCTGCCTTGGGCATTGCAGAGTACTCGTGATTGTTGCCTTTGCTCCCTGACAAAGGAGGACTGAGGTGCTGACAACAGTTCAGCTCTGCGTTTTGTACTGCATGTGTGTGAGGGGATTCAAAATTCTCTCCTGCCGATGGGATTTTGTGTCAAAGCTCAGGAATAAACATGTCGTGTGTGTGTGTGTGTGTGTGTGTGTGTGTGTGTGTGTATGTGTGTGCGCCGCCTGTTTGAACTCCCAACCGTCAGAGGCAGTTGACACATCTCAAACTTCCCTTTCTCAGTGTGTCGTTTGCCACCAAAAAGGTCTTGGCACCTGTCACCTCACCTCCTGTAGCCAAAAGCATTCTACAGACTGGGATGTGCATTAGTAGACACCATGGTAGTTTTTGGAAGAAAAAATAACAAACACAAGTGGCTTTTCAGATGGGACGAGGATGAACTGGACAAGAAACATTTCATCAGATGCTGGCTGCAACCCTCTTGTGCCTCTTCCTGTTGCCTTGTCCTGAATGAACAGTCTGTCTTCTTTCACCTTATCTTCATTTCGTTGATGGATTTTGTCCTGTTCTACTGAGCTGTTAATGGAGGCAGTTTGGTGTGGGAATCGGAAGCAGGATCATCTGTCATACCTGATACTTACAGGAAAACCGAAGTCATCAGTGCTTTATGATTTGATTTGCCCAGAAGCTTGGCGGGATACTGGAAGCTTCATTTTCACAATACAGTGTCTTACAGTTTCCTACTTTTCAGTGCGGCCATTACAGGCGTAGCACTACATGTGTGTTTTTGTTTTGTTTCTTTGTTTTGTTATGTTTATTATTTACATGCAAATATTGTACTGTGTTTTAGTTGCCATAAAAAAGATTGTTTCATCAAAATCTTGCAACATCAGAACCCCAAATGGAAAGACCAAAATGTCAAGCATTTCCTTAGCCAGTGCTGTAATTATAATTGTGTGTGTGTGTGTGTGTGTGTGTGTGTGTGTGTGTGTGTGTGTGTGTGTGTGTGTGTGTGTGTGTGTGTGTGTGTGTGTGTCAGACATGACCTAGACACCCCCAGTTGCTAATTGTCTGAAAGAACAGTCTTTTCAATCATGACATTCTTTTAGTTTGTTATTTTTTTTATTATTATTTTTTTTTTAATTGTGCATTATATTAATCCTATGAGATGAAAGGAGCCAGAATGTTGCCAAACTGTCAAGGGGGTCAATATTCCAAACCTACACATGGACATGAGCATCTAGAAATGCTGAGGTGCTGAGACTGGTTTGCCTGTGCCTTTGCATTGGGTGGGAACTGATTGCATCCTGTCAACTTGATTTTGTACAACTGTATCATGGATATAATGTGCCTTTTTGTTTTTAGTAAATTAATTCAAAGTCATGTTTCATACAGTGTGTTATTTGCAGTAACAGTTTATTATTATTATTATTATTATAATAATATAGTTTTGTGTGTTTTACAAATCTATAGACTCAATTGCGTATGAATCTTCTGGACAAAACATAATATTTGCATGCATTCTGCAAGTTACTTATCCTCCTTGATCCCATTACAGGTAATGAAGACCAAAGTTGAGCGTTTAAAAGTTCTTACTATTTTATTGATTTTATATACACAGTGATTATTGTGTCTCATGCCATTCTTCCAGTCAGTCCTCTTCCTTGACATAGTGCATGCGAGTGGTGAGACCTGGTCTGGCAGGCCCAGGCTTAAAATAGTCATGGTCACAAGGATCTCCTGGCTGTGGAGTTCATGTCCATGGGCACATGTGTCTGGTTACAGCGGGCAGGGCCATGCTTCATATTGCACTCAGGAGATGCTGAACACCACACTTCCCCGCTGTCTCGTCTCCGTACCTGACCAACAGCGCGCACCCCAGTCCTCAGGCAGAGTGTATGTGGTAGGGAACGGCTGTCAACATGTCGCAATTTGTGATGCAAGGTGAGTTGTCGCCTGCATTCGTGGCTTGTGCATTCCATGTTCTGAGTCGTTATATAAGTTGATTCGTAGTATGCACTGTGCGTGTAGCACGTTCAACTCGCTGAACATTCTAATTATTCAGGGAAGGTACTAGTCGTCAAGAAACTCTCAACATTTACTCTGGAAATGTAGGCTATGGCATTTTATCATGCCAGTTTACTCGTAGGTTGTGTCACATATGTGCATTATAGCCTAAATCTACTTCAAACAGACTTAATCTGCTTCTTCATCTTTCCCCCTCTGCTCATTTGACAGTGCATTGCAAGTGTTTGAACGGCCAGTGATGATTTACTGTTGCAATCCCCAGTAGTTATACTGACAAGACCAACTGTTCTGATGATGCAGGAACATTCTTTGGCTGTCTAGTCAATCACTGACTTTATGGCATTCTATTATATGTAAATACACAGCGCCTTTTCACAGTAAACCCTGCCGTGAGACCTGTTGTCTAGCTAAGGTTTTGTGCCCCAGATGTTTTAAACTGCCTTCTAATGTTGCACATTAGGCAGTTCAGGTTGAGCCTCGACTGGGTGAAACTGATGCAGATTTTTTTTACGTGGCTCAACTTGCAGAGCACCTTTGACTATCCATAGATGCCTCGGCCCTACACCCGTGAAAATAGCTTGCGTGAAGCCTTGAATTCAAGTATTAACCACTGCTTGGGATTCATGGTCTTCCTTGTGACTGAAAGGGCAGCTCCTTAAAGGATGCACCTGCTAGAGTGTGTGTGCGCGTGCGTGCGTGCGCGCGTGCGCACACATGTGAGTGAACTTCACCCATGAACATGACCCATGAACATGACCAAGACCCTGATGGGTTACTCCTGGGCCATGTTTCACTAAAGAGCAGCTGTGCCCAACTGAAAAAGTGTTGAGCATGACTGATGACTGACTCCACCTGTCAGAAATAGAAGCACCTAGAGAGAGGGAAGAGATGGGGCACTGGTGGTGGGACGGTGAGGAAGAATATTTCAGGCAGCTTGTAAACACATGAATGGCTTTTGGAGGCCGTCTGTTTCCATGAAATCCAATACAGTTCTTGAGGTCCAGAGGTAATTGAATCGGTATCCCTGGGATTTGTTTATTACTATTTTGAAACTTTGATAGAACAGTTATTGTTAGAATCTTGCTGGCGTCACTATTTTACTTAATTTTGCTTCATTGCCCCCCCCTCCCCCCATAATGAAATACAGTTCAGTAGCATAGCATACAGGTATATAGGGGGGGGGGGGATGACGTGCACAAATCATTTTTTTCTGCCATGCTTTACTAAGATGCCCATCACAGCTGATGCCCAGAAAAGTATTGAGCATGACAGATGACTGATTCCCCCTGTGGACTGAAACCAGAGGAGAGGAGAGGAGATTAAGTTGTGGCAGCACCCACTGCCTATGATGAGGGAACGACACAAGAGCCAAAAGAGTCTTGGGCCAGACGGGTCAGATGCCGATGATTATGTTTTTAATACATTGAGCTCATAATCTTCCTTCAATTACAGAGCTTCTGTTGATATTCTAACCCCAAATACTACCTGTGGGAATTGACTCGGTCCGCTTTAACAGTGACTGAGAAGGTGCTGGATGAACACTTCATGTTTCAAACACGAACTTGTATTCCTCTCTGTCATCCCCTGTGGCTTTCGATGAAAGAGAGAGAGATCCTCATCAGAATAACTCACTCAACAGCTATGAGAAGTTACTGCATCGATGTTAGGGACTTTTTTTTGTTACCAAGGGATAAATATAGAAACACTATCTATGAAACTGCTGAACCTTCTTGGCACAAGTTGAATGTCATGGGTGGGGCGAGGGAGACGGAGAGAGAGAGAGAGAGGAAAGGGATGGGGCACTGGTGGTGGGACAATTAGGAATATTTCAGGCAGCTTGAATGGTTTTTGGAGGCTATCCATTTCCATGAAATCCAATATGCTCTCTTGAAGTGCATGAACAGGGCTGAGAGATAATTGAATCAGTTTCCCTGGGAGTTTTCTGATAGTTATAGTTCAAGGAAATCTTACTGGCGTCACTATTTTGCTTAATTTTGCTTTATTGACACCCCCCCCCCCCCCCCCCCCCAACTGAAAAATATTCACTACTATGTAGGATGCAGATGCATTGAGGGACAAAAAGACATGCTGCTTTCTCCCTCTTTGTGGTGTTCTAACACTTGGTTTTGTTCTCTGTGCTCTGGACTCTTTCCCCACCACTCTGTGGGCCTGCCAACCCAACAGTTAAAGCAGGGGAACCAAGTAAGTATTCAGGTGCCTGACATAAACGTTGATGTCGACGTCGAGGCGTAGGGAAATGCTACTACGCTAAAAAAAATGCTACTACGCTAAAAAACTGACGCAACCTTCTGAATGTCTGTGTGGGTATCGGGACAACAGAGGTGCGCATTTATTGTTCACTTCAATTTAGTGATTATGCTACAGCGCACGTTTTTTTTGTAATGATGGTTTCTTCCTGTCCGAAATGCCATCATCATATGTTCTGGCTCTGCTGTAGGGTGAATACTTGGCTGAGGTTAACAGAAGTGCTGTTTGAAGAGTGAACAGATAAATGAATAAATGCCTTTCTGTACGCGTAGACAACGAGAACCCAGTGATCTACATTCAGTCCACAAACAAGATGCTCTTTGTGTTCCCATCTGTCTTCTTTGATCCCTCAAAGAATGTTTGTGTTCCGTTTGACCACATTGTCAGAGAATCAAATGGAAACTCTGCTCTGCATGACTGTCTCTCTTCACCTTCTGTCCCTCCATCCATCCTTTCTTTCCATCTATCTATCTGTCTATCTATCCATCCATCCATCCATCCATCCATCTATCCTCT
The DNA here is from genome assembly GCF_900700415.2 of Clupea harengus. Taxonomy (NCBI): domain Eukaryota; kingdom Metazoa; phylum Chordata; class Actinopteri; order Clupeiformes; family Clupeidae; genus Clupea; species Clupea harengus. The sequence goes on along the minus strand of NC_045155.1, from coordinate 5,675,179 downwards.
CTCTGTTTGTGTGCCCTATATCGTCTATATATCTTCCTCTACAACCATATCTGCCTATGAATTCATGACATTCAGTTTTAACAGTTCTTGATTGCATTAATTACATGCAGAAATAAAAGAAACAAATGTATCTTAAATGCATCCATGTAACAAATCGTCTTAGACATGACATCTTGTCAATCACGCTCATGGCATGCTGTTCATTTTGTGAATGTGGAAACCTTAAAGTCATGTGGAAACCTTAAAAATAGACCTTCATAATTGTTCATTAATGTTCATCAATTAATTTTCATTAATTGTTGATAATGTCCATTAATAATCCATAAACCCATTACCCACTGTCTTTAACCCATTAATCCAGCACCTAACAGTCTTGTCTCTCCTTTTGTTCTGTTTTGCGGATCCTCCACTTTTTTTCTCTTCGGATTATTCAGAGAAGAGTAAGTATGACCTGCTGCAACAGACAGTGCTGTCTGAGATTCTGTCTAGATTAGAAGGAACTGCTTGAAAAACATGGGACACTTTGGGGAAAACAAATAATGCATTTATTTGTTGCCCCATGAGTGTGTAAGGTGATGACAAATGAATGTGTGAAGTATTAGCTGTTTATTAAGTTACAAGATAAGTAGTATGAGTCTTGTTTGGTTTGGGTTTTGGTCAATGCTCACTGTGCTCATTCTTACATGCATTGATGCAGGTCAATGCAAATGATGCGCCCTCGCTGTTAGTGTTGTGCGTCTCTGCATGGTGTCGTGTGTTCTTTATGGAGAGTGATGAGATGAGGTTGCCATGCACAGCTGTGAAGGACCTGTGTACCTGTTCGTCCACAAAGCATGCAACAGATTACTTGTAAGGTACAGTTCAACGTATGTCTGATTCAGACATTTTGGATATCTTTTATTGGGTCGAAGGCTGATTTTAAATAAGAATTGTCGAACCCCTTAATTTAATTATCCAGTCCTTCCACAAACTAACAAACCATCATAAAATGTGGATAGATTTGGTTTGGTGCTAGGCTAAGGGATAGGCTAAGGGTGGCTAAGGGTGGGGTTGTTATCCTGTTTAATTGAAACTGACAGGTAGTTAAAAGTTAAGGCTTGATGATAGGTTTTTGATTGTTAATAGTTTGTTGAATATGTGTTCTTAATATAAGCAAAAGCTATGAAGATACTGTTATGGGATTATTAGTACAATGAATTGGTGAATTTATACTGGTATAGAACGACAGAGGATACGTTTGAATTATCCAAAGTAAACAACTCTGTGTCCGTACATTGTGTCCGTACATTGTGTGTCTATGTCATGAATGCACTTCAAATATGTGTTTAGAAGCTGCTGAACTTAGAATATGTATTTTTAGAGCTGAAGAGTTTGCATAGCTCTCGTTTCATATTCTGTGTCGGCTTTCATCGTCTTGCTATTTTGGAATGTAAAATGTCTGTCCACCTGCGTTGTGCCCACAACACGGTTAGACCAGTGTTACGAGTCGGCTGGTCATGACCGGGCTTTGTGCTTTCGTGGTTCCCCAGAGTCGGCTGAGCACATGCGTGCTTTTGCTGAAAAGGTGTTCGCCTCTGATGCCAAGGATGAGGACGTCCGTGACGAGGTCTCAATGTTTGATGTCGTGGACGACTGTCCCATCCTCAACGAGGAGCAGTCCAATCATTGTCATCATGATGACAATCTTGAAAAGAGGTAAACACAAATAAATCGTCAGTCAAAGGCATGTGTGTTCATACAAATGTATTTACTATAAATAAAATAGTACCACTTTTTTTTACCATAGCTGTCTATTATGTACCATCATATAAATGACATCATATCTGTGCCTTCTTTAGATGATGGGGAAAAATCAGTGAGTTCCCCCTCTGCCATAACGTCAATCCTGTTTGCTTTCCCAGGAAGAAGATGATGTCCCGTGCCCGTGAGTCTCTCATGGATGATAAGCCAGCCTACCTGAGTGTGCCTGACTTCCAGAGGGTTGCCATCATTGGAGACTTTGCCACTGGGGTTAGTTGTGATATCCGCCCATCTCCCTCCAACCCTCCAACTCTGCACAGATATAGTGCAGCCATGGCCTTGACCCTCGACAGCCTTACGGGTCAGACTGTGACATGATCTCAGACGCACAGATATAGTGCAGCCATGGCATTGACCCTCGACGGCCTACGGGTCAGACTGTGACATGGTCTGACGCACAGAGAAAGTGAGCCAGGGACTGCCTCTCTCTTTCTCCCTCTCGTACTCTCACTCTCACTCTCACTCTCTCTCTCTCTCGCTCTCTCTCTCGCCCTCTCTCTCTCTCTCTCTCTCTCTCAAAGATGTATGGACAGCAATATCTGTGCCCACACAAACGCACACATACCAAAACCCATTCCGAAACTCAGACATAAACAGACATACATACCTGCACACACACACACACACACTAACAAACACACACAAGTGTACAAACACACACACGGAGTGTGGTCTGTCTTACTCCATCATGGGTCATTGACCGGAATGGACACAGTACACGAGAATAGATCAGTCAGACCCCTACGTGAGAATCCAGCTGGGTCTTGTCCAGGCTTAAGTTTCAGGGATGAATCTGTGATATTTAAAAGAGAACATGTGAAATGGTTGAACACCAAACTAGAATACATAACATTTTCCATGGAACCTCATTTTCCATTCCTTCTCTTAGATTCCAGTGATTTTTGTTTTATTCCACCATGGGTTTGACAAAATATAACAAATGCACAACATAAAAAGCAATAGTTATAGGTCTGTATGTTTGTACAGACAGTATGTTTGTTCTATATTTTATCAATTCTATAATTCACAGTGGCCTACAACTCTCTCTGCTAAGTACAGCTAGAGAGGCAGACTCAAAGGCACAGTCTGTGATTCTAATCCCATAGACTTTGTGTTAAACATAGTGGCTTGAACCAAGCCACAAACAATCCCAGCCAATCAACACGGTGCTTCAGGAGCACGGAATAAGAGAGATGTAATTGGATTTGTTAAGCTTTGCTGAGCTCAAATATCAACAACCCTTTGTGAGACCGAAACCAAATCATGGGCTTCTGCCTTTCAGGCTGCAGTAAAGTGGGGATAAGAACATCAGTCTTGTGAGCATCAGTAGAAACAGATCTTTATCTATGCCGTCTGCTCAATGCAGGTGACCATGGATGATTTTGAGCTGGCTTGCAACGGCCTGCACCGTGCCCTGACCATCAGGGAGAAGTACATGAAGCTTGCCATCCAGCGCTTCCCACGTACTGTCTCTCAGATCTTGGCTGGTATTGACGGCAGGACATGGAAGGTTGAAGACGAGGTGCATCCAGGTATAACTCTGCATTCATGTGGTCTTTAGCATATTAATGCCTAGAGAATCTTGAAACAAAAACATTGCTTGATGAAGTGTATAGTACTTATCCATCAAGCAGTATGATAAGAAATACTACCTCTGTGGACATTTATGTCATCTACGAAATCGTTTTTTTTTTTTTTAAAGCACAGAAATTGACAAAAGCACTGACATCAGTTTCATAAAAACTGTAGATCTCTGCGATCAAACAAGTATTTTCCAAGACATGTTACTGTCATCATAACCTATGTAACAAGCTGTCCCCATCATGCTGATCAAAACATTTGATGATGTATTTTGTCTTGCCTGTACACTGACACACTGGCTGTGATGATCTTTGTTGTCTGTTTTAGTCTTCACTCCTCCATACAAAGCTGGGGAGGATCCATTTGAGACCAAGACCTTGCCTGAGAACCTGAACTACGTGGCACGTATGCGGGACGGTGTCGTCCACGTCTACAAAGACGCCCAGGCTGTCGACAAGAACGAGCCCCTTGACCTGCCGTTTGTTGACTTCAACACCTTCATTGATGACATGAACTTCCTCATCTCTCTCATCGCTCAGGGCCCAACGTATGTTTGCTTTGGCTCACCCTCACTGTCTGAGGAAAAAAAAAAAGGTTCCCTGATTCGTTCAGGAAAGACAGAGGTCCAAACTTGTTCATGCTTCCTCTGTACAGGCAAATCGTATAACCCCTATACTACTGTATAATTACACAGTATACAGTTTCTAAATTTCACTTTCGGATATTCCGCAGTAAGACATACACTCACCGTCGTCTGAAGTTCTTGATGTCCAAGTTCAATGTGCATGAGATGCTGAATGAGATGGAGGAGCTGAAGGAGCTGAAGAACAACCCCCACAGAGACTTCTACAACAGCAGAAAGGTATGCATTTGATGTTGTATTGTCAGTATTATTTTACAGGATTATTTCACAGAACCCATGAAGACGTAGAGAACCTTCTTTTTTTTTATCCTTTTGGTAGGTTGACACCCACATCCATGCAGCCGCCTGCATGAACCAGAAGCATCTGCTGCGCTTCATCAAGAAGTCTTACCGCGAGGACGCAGACCGCGTGGTGCACAAACTGAACGGCAAAGAAGTCACAATGAAGGAGCTGTTTGATTACCTCAAAATGCATCCTTATGATCTGACGGTGGACTCACTTGATGTGCATGCTGTAAGTCTGCGCAGTTGTGTGTGTGCGTGTGTGTGTGTGTGTGGGTGCGTGTGGGTGCATGCATGTGAGTGCATGTGCGTGTGTGTGTGAGAGGTTGAGTGGATGAGGGAAATATTACAGGTTCAGGCATATTTCTTCACTGAAATGCCCCGGTGTTAATATCTATTACTCTATTCCCTCATAGGGCAGGCAAACCTTCCAGCGCTTTGACAAGTTCAATGCCAAATACAACCCAGTGGGGGCCAGTGAGCTGCGTGATCTGTATATGAAGACTGAGAATCATATTGATGGAGAGTACTTTGCTACCATTATCAAGGTAAGGCATTATTGGACAACATTAGAACACATTCGCATACACTTGCAGAATCCAAACAAGTCACCTCTGACCTTTGTGACCCAGGAAGTGGCTGGTGACCTTGAAGATGCAAGATACCAGTATGCAGAGCCCCGTCTGTCTATCTATGGCTGCAATGCTAATGAGTGGACCAAGCTCTCCGGCTGGTTCAACAAGCACAGAGTGCACTCCTCCCACCTGAAGTGGATGATTCAAGTGCCTAGAATCTAGTATGTTGCTTTTGTCTTTTAATTGGTCTTTGAGGGCCTTCATCTGATAATCTGTTCATCTTTACAGTGATGTCTAAGTAGTAAAAGGATAGCCGTTTAATCTCGTTGTTTGCCTATTAAAGTATGAATTTACAGTTTTAGTCTCAGCATTCATAGCTCCCTGTCTTGTGGTCTCTTAGTGACATTTTCAGAGCCAAGAACTTTGTGCCTCACTTTGGAAAGACTCTGGAGAATATTTTCCTGCCTGTAATTGAAGCTACCATCAACCCCCATACCAACCCAGAGCTCAGCATCTTCCTTAGACACGTAAGTCATTACATTACAATACATTCAATTACATTACAACTCAGTCAGTGTACAAAACCTATTCACCAGAGAAGGTAAGAACACTCTGTCCACAGGAAATATTTCAAAAGGTTCCTTAACACCGGAGAAGGGGCCTTCACAACTGATAATAGAACCCAATTGTTACATTTACATTTACATTTAGTCATTTAGCAGACGCTTTTGTCCAAAGCGACGTACAAGGGAGAGAACAGTCAAGCTAAGAGCAATAAAAAAGCATGGTGTAACAATAAATACTACTTTACATGAGAATTAGAAAAACAACAACCTAGAAAAGAGGAAAAAGAAGTGCAATTGTTGGTTGGTGTGTGGTTCTATCCAAGTGTATCTGTTCTCTGCGCTCTTCAGGTTACAGGCTTTGACAGTGTGGATGACGAGTCCAAGCACAGTGGCCACATGTTCTGCACTAAGAGCCCCAAGCCCGACGAGTGGGACATTGTCAAGAACCCATCCTACACTTACTATATTTACTACATGTATGCCAACATTGCATACATTAACCAGCTGCGTAGGTGAGTATCCCCTTTCGCTATTTGTGTTTTCACGTTATTCATCAAAAGCTAGCATTTAGCATTATTGTTGTATAATTATTTGAATTGATAATGAATGGTTTTAATGGATATCGTGATAAATATGTATGTGTACAAATGACTAACAGTATACAGTCAGCAATACATCCTCATGCAGTGTTGATGATTCAATGTCATAATGATAAGCTTGGCATCAACAGTAAAATTAACCAATGTGTTTTTAGCCTGGTTTTTCAGGTGAAATGGAGAGATGTGAATGTGAATGTGACAAATGGTGTGTTTGTGTGTGCTTCCCAGGCAGAGGGGAATGAACACTTTCCAGTTCAGACCCCACTGTGGAGAGGCTGGAGCTGTCACTCACCTGCTCGCCTGCTTCATGACTGCTGACAACATCTCTCACGGCCTCAATCTTAAGAAGGTCAGTCAGCACACACACACACACACACACACACACACACACACACACACACACACACACACACACACAGAGAGACAAACGCACGCACGCACACATGCAAGAGGGGCATTACCAATGCATGTGCAGACAGCTACAAACATAAGCATGCCAATAGACACATCTATAATGGTGTCAACCTCACAAACACACATATTCATATCTTTCATGATCGCCCACCACAAGCCTCAAGAGTTCCTGTGGCAATGCACTGGGTATGCACACACTTGAATATAAATCATGGCCTCACCCTCAACAAGATGCCTTTACACTTTAAACGCTTTAAACGCACGTTCACACACAAACATACTCATACATGTATGGACACACATTCAAACAACAGTTTTACACACTTTTCACACAAACACACACCAGCTAACCCTTTTCACTCTAATCTCCCCTTGTGTTCCCCCTATAGAGTCCTGCCCTGCAGTACCTGTACTTCCTGACTCAGCTCCCCATTGCCATGTCTCCTCTGAGCAACAACAGCCTGTTCCTGGAGTACAGCAAGAACCCACTGCTGGAGTTCCTCAAGAAGGGGCTGGTGATTTCTCTGTCTACAGACGACCCCATGCAGTTCCACTTCACCAGGGTGGGGCCTTTTTCTGTTTTATTTTTTCATTTTTCAAAATGTATGGATGTGTTTGATTTATCCTTTTAGAAAATACATGGAATATGAGATATATTTTGAGTAATATAAAATCATGGCAAGTAATTTAGTAGTCTTTTGGGGAGAGCATTTCCCCACATATACAAATGGCCCTATGAAATGTAAAACTCTGTATTTAACTATAAGAGATGTGATTCCAGCAACAACAACTCATTGCTTTGCAGCTTTAGCATTATAAGGAGGTTGAATTGAGTTGTATGGGAAAAAAAGATCACCTGAACTGTGTCGCCGTTTGCCTTTAGGAGCCTCTGATGGAGGAGTACGCCATCGCAGCACAGGTGTTCAAACTCAGCACTTGCGACATGTGTGAGATCGCCAGAAACAGCGTGCTGATGAGCGGACTGTCCATAGAGGTGGGGCTTCCTCCCGTGCACATTTGTACACAAAACCATACGTGACCATACAGGCGGAGCATTACATTTTCACACGATAAACCGTATGAACAGAACTAATTCACCATTCGTGACTGAATAAATATCAAAACTTCATATGCAAAACAGATGCAATTCCTCATAACACCTAACACATACGCTGCAATTACTCTGATGTCGAGACATTTTGAAACACTATTTGGGACTGATAAGACAATAGTACAGTGTGCTGGTTCACTGCATAACTGCAATGCGTTATGACTACAAAGTGGCACAGACCTGAATTTGTGTCATATTGCAGCCTTGACATAATGTGTGTAATGCCTTGGCTGACTTGCTAATGGTCACCATGACACTCAAACACCACTTTTTATTTCTCTTGTCCATCAGGAGAAGACTCACTTCCTGGGTGAAGACTTCCTTAAGGAGGGCCCTGCAGGCAATGACATCCGCAAAACAAACGTGGCCCAGATCAGGATGGCTTACCGCTACGAGACACTGACCTACGAGCTCAACCTCATCAAGAACTGCTTGAAGACTGATTAAACGGCACCCAGGGTGAAGACATTTTGATCTTAATCCTCTTAGTGGTCCCCTGTATGAGACGTATGTACTGAGGTATCCAGACCTGTCATAATAAGTCTACTGCTGAAAACATTTCAGAGAAGTGATATGACCACAAATAAAAATAAAGAAATTAGGTACAAAAGCCATTTCAAATGTTTGCTGAGTGTTCTTTTGCAAGATAAGACAATGTATTGATGTGTCCTAAATATGCAAGTTCTTATCTGACCATCTAACATGGGCGGCCCCACTAAAGAAATTATGGGCCCTATAGTTGGTAAAATGGTTTCTTGGCTCTTTGCCATGCACTCTTATTAATATTGAAGTTCCAGTTTAGATGGATCTAAAATCTGAAAAGATTCTCCTAAGAAGTCCTATTACTAGTTAAGCTTTAGGCAAATATTAAAATGGAATTACACAGAGTTACTAAGATGGTTCTAAATAGATCCTTAAGGGTTTTACCAAACAATAATTTTTTTCATGAAATTTACATTTGAACACACTATGTGGTTATCTAATGCAAACTTAATGAGATCGCGAGGCCAACAGTGATGAACAGCATGAAATTTTAATTTTGGCGATCAACATATTTGTTTGTTTTGTATTAATATAAATTGATATGTAGGCCATTTCTTAAAAACACAGGCACCCCGTGTCCTATTGATATGAAATGCAGAGTAACAGCAGAGTCAAAACATTCCGTGATGTAACTCTTTTGCCAAACATTGTCGGAAGAAGATTCCGTCACGCACTTTTATTGCATGTTGTGGCAAACCGCTCCTCCAGACAACGCCAGGGTCCGGGGTGGGAAATTGACAGCAGGAGATGATGACGTCTTCGCTTGCTGGATCAATGCTGAGACAAAAACCCTCTTCACTGGACAAAAACTTCAGCCATCAAGGCTGAACCGGAATGGTGACGACTGAAAAGGAACTTTATTCAAGTGTAAACAGTTTGATAGTCGTGTGGATTTCATATGCCAAGACAAAAAGGGTTGTTCTGAAACACGTATGGATTTATCAAACAAAGTTAAATTACCGTGTGCAACTTAGCTAGCTAACAGTTAGTTGGCTAGCTGGCTAGCTCTTTGGACAGTACCACACAGCTTTTTACGGAACAGCTTGACTAAACTGTTATCGATCGGCGAACAAAGTGAGCGATGGAGAGACACTGGCGTGTTTTCTGGTCTGTGAAAAGTGGTAGCTGACTTCTGCTTATTTTTGGAAATACAACCTACAGGTTGCGCGATATCTAATATTAACACTATATAGTTTGGATAGTTCTCTAACGATACTGATGTGCCGAAGACAAAACCAAATTGTTGGTGCCTGGATGAATGAGGTAAGAAACTGTGGGCAAATTTAAAAGTTTTTGTTAGTTTTAATTGCTATCGAGTGCTTTGATTTCACTAATTTGTGCTGGCTGGTTTTCCTTTACCACTGTTAATTTAATGTATGTAATTTCCACACTTCTCAATGTGTCGGTGCTGGTTGCCAAGTGTGTCTGTTAAATCATCATGTTATATCTGAGCATTCCTGTAACATTATTTGTAGTGTAGTACTGGTAATGCATTTTTTTTTTTCTTAAGAAATAGTGACGTCCCAACTTTCCCATAAAGTCACTTATCCCTTCTCTTTCACCAGTTTCGCCACCCCACCCTTGGGCATGTTCTGTCATGCTACAGTCCCAGGAGTGAGTGTCTCCTGTTATTTAAAAGGTGCTCTTAGGTTTTATTTATGTGATCGTGGGGTGTCATTTAGGGGTTTCTGTAATCCCTACTGTCTGGCTGATTCTGTCAAAATACTCAGCGGAAGTTTATGATCTTGCATGAGGAGGAACAATTACACGGAGGTGGGAAGGCCAGTGTTACCTCGAGCCACCTGAGAATGGGGATCTGAGAAGAGCTTGTTTCAGAATGGCAGCTGCAGGAAAAACAGATGGGAAGCCAGTGTTTAGTAGAGGACAGCACAGGTTAGTGTGAAGAGAGAAGAGAACACAGTGTGAGACAAACCTGGTGTGCCGGTTAATGATTGGATGTGGGCCTGTTATTTCTTTTGTTTCAAAACGACCATGTGAACTCAGTTAGGCCTAAGCTTTATGAGATTCCAGCAATTAAGGGCTGGAATGTGCCATTTTTGCTCTTCAAATACCCTTAACCATCATTATGGTCATTCTGCTGATCTTGTCTTCCTGAGAATCAGGAAACACGGCCCTGGCTTTCCTGCATAACACACAGACACAGGCACACACACACACACACACACACACACACACACACACACCGACACCGACAGACGCAGACTCGCACACACTCACACACACACACACACACACACACACAGACGCACACGCACACACGCACACAGACGCAGACTCGCACACACTCACAGGCGCAGGCTCACACTCACACACACACACACACACACACACACAAACACAAACACAGACAGACGCAGACTCACACACACACACACACAGAGACGGAGACTCGCACACAGACTCGCACACTCACACACACACACACACACACACACAGACGCACTCACACTCACACTCACACACACACACACCGTCATACACACAGATGCAGACTCACACACACACAGAGAGAGACGGAGACTCGCGCACACACACACACAGACTTGCACACTCACACACACACACACACACAGACGCAGACTCAAACACAGGCGCTCACCTATATACAGACACACAGGTTTGCACAGTTACACTTAGACAGAGACACACACACAAAGCACTGGCATATTTTAACACAAAGTGACACACAGGTAACAGGCCTACATGTGTACAGAAACACATACTCTCACTCGCCTCCCCTACGCACACAGATGGAGCAAGTGGGTCATTTGGAGGGTGAGCCCGTAGCAGGATGGGTCCTGGCTCAGATCGAGAGGGATTCCATCGGACGGCTAAGATGTAGGTCAGACGAACAAAGGCATCATTTGCTGGTCTGACAGGCCGAGTGTTTCGGGTCACATATATTCATCAAACCCCCCCTTCATATCATCTCCCCTGCCCACCCCCCCCAACCATCCCTCAAACGGGCTTGTTTGGAATGTGGTGCTCAGAATTATTACGATCATTGCCAGTTGACACGCTTGCAGTGGTGAGGAGTTTCACCACGTCTCTCCTTTAAACAGTTTCAGCTCTCTCGACATAACTGTGCGCAACGTGTCCAACATACTTTGGCCCTGATCCACAACCCACTGTAGCCTATAACTTCCAGACGCTTGCAACAGCAACCAGCTGCCATGGGAACCACTGGCCAGAGGAGTCTGAATTATTTTTTTTGTCTGGTATGTCTAGCATGGCCCTTCAAAAACATATCATTGGCCGGGTACCATTTGTTTTTATTCATGACACAAATCAGAGCGATATAGAACCTTTTGTATAAGCCTATAAACTTAAATGAATACGCCCTAGTGGAACAACTCAGATTCAGTTTGGTTCATAATTTGGCATACAATTTTGGCCACATGATTTTGTGGATAAAATATGAATTTGTTGCCTGGGTCACTGAATTCCATAACATTGTGGCCCTTATGCGCGGCAGTGAAAATGCTGATGGCTGATCTGGTCCCTCCACCACTGATCACTATGTTCATTAGGTTTCACACATTTTTATGTAGACTGATTAGTCCATAATGGTGAGACCCTTCTGTCTTGGCAATGCATGATACAGGGTCCCTATTCAAGCATCTTAGGCTATTTAAATTCCTGCATGTCTTTGCATTGTGTGCTTTCATCTCTGTGAGTGCTACCCAGTGTTTACGTGTTAAAAAGATTCCCTCCTCTCCTTAAGAGGATCCAAATTGAATGCAAAAAGGGGAGAAAAAAAAACTCTCGATTCACGTTCCTTTCGTGTTTGCATGAAAGAGCTCTTTGAGGGGAGGGAAATTAGATTACGTTGCGGCCAGGGCGTTTTAATGTATCGTGGCATTTGTGACAGGCCAGATGTACTCGGAGACAGATAAATCCTCCTGGGGAGATGTTCTCCGGCGCCCCCTTTACAGAGCGTCGGCACTTTGTTCACATCCCGCGCTGCTCTTTTCCTCAGGGTTATTTTTGGCGATTGACCTTGAGAGGGACCATCCTTCCCGGTTTCCTCCCTTTATGGCCGTCCGTCAGGTCGCCACCCCTGCAGCGCTCGTTGTCTGTTATGCTACGATTTGAAATTTTTTCGCTATTTATTTATTTTCTATGTAAAAAAAAGTTTTGCAAGAGTACATTGGTGATTTATGTTTACCTTTTACAGTGGATTAGACTTGGTAAAGTTTGGATTTCTGTTTCTCTCTAATCTTACAGGATCCCCAGTGAAAGAAACAAGAGGATAGCGTAACTCGAGGAAGGGGAAGTCGAAACAGCCTAAAAGCGGAAAGAGGCTTTTTTCAAAACCACCCCACAAACGTCACAGTTGGTGGGGGAAACTTCACCCTGGAGAGAACACAGAGAGGACGGACGCCCAGCCCTCTACTGTGTTCCAGCTCTTCCACCGAGGGGACCGTGGTCGGGATGTTTCCCCCAGGGATGGTTGTGCTTTGAGGCACAGGGTGCTTCTGTGGGCCCCCTCGCCATGCTGGCCCTGGGAATGGAGCATGGACACCGAGTTAGGAGAGGGGTGGGAGGAGAGGGCAAGGGCACCTTGGCTGGTACGGGGGCCGCTGTCGGGTCACCCTGGCACTCGCCGGCCTCAGGGCGACCTCTCCCTCGGGGAGCGGCGCTCAACATCCGCCAGAAGATCTCGCAATGGGAGGGACTCAGCCAGGCGGAGGAGAGCCAAGTGATTGGGGTTAAAGGTCGCGCTCGTGGAGCGGCGGGTTTGACGCGGGGGCTCTCCGGTGATGCTGTGGGAGACGCATTGTGCTCTAACAACCACCAGGTCAATAACCAGGTCCCAGGCAAAGCCAGCCTGGCCAAAGCCAAGAGTCTGTGCTTGGACTTCAGGGAAGACGCCACACCAATTCGCAGCACTGTGATTGGGCGCAAGATTGAGACCCAGCACAGCCACGACCCCGACCCCGACCAGAGTCATGCATGTCTGAGCAAAATGACCAGCCGCACTCCTGCACTTAAACTTGCGCCACCCCTTGCACTCAAGGTCACCCCAGTCAAGTCTCCCGTCACTGAAGCCTCGTCTGCCAACGGGGTGGCCACCCAGGAACATGACCTCTCACCTCTACCTCCGCCCACGGACGACCCAGAGGATAGCCTGCCCCCTGGAAACTTTTACACTTCCAGGGGCTTTTGGCGGCAGATAGAGGCCAGTGACTCTCCGACCGGCACCTCCAAGAACTTTCCCTTTACAGACGTTAGCCCAGCTCCGCCCAAACCACAGCGCACATTCGAGTACAGGGGAGCAGGGAGCCCCCCAAGGCACTGGGACCAGTGGGAGAACCAGGCCTTGTCTCCCACAAGAACTAGAACCAAACTTTCAGTGCCTGGAACTCCCCCTTCCTGCCCACCTCCTCCCTGTCCTGTCAGCCAAGGCAACGGCTTTTCAAGACACAAGAAAAACAGGTAATATATCTATCTATCAATCACTCAACTCAAGTCAATCAATATGGATTTTTGTCTTTTTTTCAATTTCATTGTTTTTATTCTTAAGTTCTCCCTTTTTTTATTCTGTCTGTGTTTACCTCTCCTTAAATGGGATGTTGGTTCTTCTACTCTGTCCCTGGTTTAGTTTGATCCAAAGTTCCAGAGTCCAAAGTTTGACTTCCAAATGACTTTGTAAATTGTCCTGGATTTGGAAAACTGACTCCGAAACAAGGTCTCTTCTAGGCAGATGAGATCTTGTGGACTGGAACTTTTCATGTTTGGTGCCAAGAAGCCTGCAATAATGGAATCTATTTTAATGGAATTAGAGCCGCTCACTGTCTCCCTTTGCCCCTGCATTCCATGTGTCACAGACCTCATCTCCTCAGCCATGACGCCACATGTTGTTTGGTTTGAGTCCTTACTGACGAGCACTGGCTCAGGCGCTCAGAAGTGAGTAGAGTTCACAGCCAGGTCCTTTATCTTAGCAGCACCTTTTCTTTTATAGCCCTGCGATTGCATAGCACTGTCCTCACGTCCCCATGGCCAATTATCTGTCTGCGGAGCCTACTACCAGCTGGGGTTCCAGCCAACACATTTGCATATTTTAAGCACATTCATGAACATTAGAAAAAAGTTTGGTGGAAACCAGGGCTATAGATATGCTGTGGGCAGGATCCTTTTTTTTTTTTTTTTTTTTTTTTGTAAATTGTATGTAAATGGCCTGGCTGCATGTGTGAAGAGAGAGGCGGGGAGGCGTTTGGGAGGGTATGACAGCGTGGGGAAGTGTCTCGCTGCTGGCGGGGGTCCAGTTCTGATGTCAGGCCGTCTTTGGCAGCGGCCCGGCCCCATTGTCTTGACGTGGCCTACTTATCTCACAGCCAAAGGTCTTAGGGTCACATTTGGCCATTTTTACACGAACAGAACAACAAGGCGCACACACCCACACAAACATGCACGCACACACTCACACACACACGTACACGCACACACACCCACACAACCATGCACGCACACACTCACACACACGCACATACACACACAGACATACACACAAACATGAACGCACACATTCTCTCTCTCTCTCTTTCTTTCTCTCTCTCTCTCACTCACAGGCGTGCACACACACACACTATTTTGTTTTGGTTATGTTTTTGTTGAGTTTGTTGACTGCACCTAATTAGCAGTTCTGCAACATGGAGATCAAGATTTATTTGTGCATTTATCGCAGACTTGCTTCCTCTTCTTCGGTTATCTTAGGTTTTGTCCCTGAATCCCCACAAAGGCTATGTGCAGTGGGGCGGTGCACATTTCAACAATACCGACACAAGCAAAACACAATCCCCCGTGCATGCAAACGCTCTCCAGGCATCAGATATGACCCTGTCTCTCTCTGTGCAGGAAGTCGTTTGAGTTTGAGGATGTGGCGCGACTGGCAGGCCAGGAGGGACTTCTAGGCAACAGTTCCCGCAGATCAGGACTGTACCATGCCCGGTCTGAGGACAGCATCTACGAGGACATCATATGTGAGTCTTAAACTCAAGTGCTCCTTAACATCGTGTGTGTGTGTGTGTGTGTGTGTGTACATATTTTTTCAGGTATGTACAGTATCAGTCAAAAGTTTGGACACACCTTTAATTTAAGTTTTAAGTTTTCTCTTTACTTTTATTATTTACTACATTGTAGATTACTACTGAAGACATTTAAACTACGAAATAACACATATGGAATGATGTACTAAACAAAAAAAGTGTTATCTACCATTAATAATAAAAGTAAAGAAAAAACTATTTCCTCTGGCTAGTGTGCAAGACATTGAGTGTTTTTGTGTGTGTGTGTGTGTTTGTATGTGTGTATAAGGAGGGTGGAGGGTGCTTGTGTTCAATGTGTTGTGTGTTTTGGTAAACCGCTGTAAGAAGTTCTCTGACTCCACAGATGTAATTTTAGCCTGTCATAAAAGCGTATGACAATGGGCTAATAACGTGCTCCCATTGTGTGTTCTGCTCTGCGCCTTCGCAGCGGATGTTTCCAGGGAGAATCCTTACGAGGACATCAAGTTGTCCCCTATGTGTCTTCCCATTGGCCGCCCTCGCCCGTGGACCCTCGCCCAGAGACAAAGGCTCCCACACACCCCGAAGGTGGGTCACTATTCCAGCCTCTATTCATGCGACCAAACAGACAGCATTGTCTGTAAACACTGTGTTATATTTGGCCTCTTAACAACTTTACATCCGGGTCTCATCTATGCGATTGTGCTCACAACTGGAGGCTATTCATTGTCTACAGACAAACTGTAAATCAAGGGGAACTTGTGGAAAGCAGTGAGAAATAGGGGAATATCTCATTTCAGGGAATAGTGAGTGTTTGGCAATGGGACGGAAGCATGTCAGATATAAGCGCACGTGTAAGAAGCTGTGGGGGGGGGGGACTTCACACAGTGATTTTGGAACCTCAGTGGTGGCACTCACATGCGCAGGTTTCTAACAGGCCATTCGTGTGTCAATCCTTATCACACATTGTAGTATATTTTCTTTTACTGGAAGTCAGACAGGCAGGTTTATTCGTTGATGCAATCGTAGATGCGAGGCAGAAATGGTCAGTATTTCCTCTTTTTTTTGTTTTTGTGGTGAGAGGGCTCTGGGCTGTCCTGCTTTTGGTGTGTGTGGGTGGGTGGCTGGCTGGGTGTGTGTTTTTATGTATCTGTGTATGCTCGTGTTCGAACATGTGTTTGTGAATGTCTGTCTGTCTGTGTGTGTGCGTGGATTCATGTGTCCCGTGTATGTGCTTGGGTGTGTCATTTGTGTTCATGTACATACATGTTTCTGTGCGTGTGCAGCTGCCTCCAAAGCCTCTCACGCTGCGAGCGTTTGCTGAGAAGACTGAGAGGGGGGTGTCGTCGCAAGGCCCCCCCACCACAGCGGCGACCCCCAGACCTGCTGGACCCAAGCGCAGCGCCGGGAGTCGAGTGTGCAGACTGCCTCAGGTTAGACATGATGAAGGATCTCAGGATGAATAGAACACATGCGTACAAAGTCCTCCTCAGAGAACTGTTGATTGTTGTACTTAGAAGTCTTGATTGGTCTTAATGGCACCAAGAAATTCTAAGTTTTAATAAAAAAGGGTTTGAAGTCATACGTCATATGTACCCCCCAGTGAGTGTTGTTAGGGTTGTTTAGGGTCATTTTTTTCTGGGTACTTTGTATGTGATGACATCAAAGTAAGTCTAAGTAAAAAGGGCTTGTTTTGAAGTCATACGTACCACCTGTGAGTGTGGTTAATAGGTGGGGGTGTTTTGACATCGGTTCATTTAGGGTGGGTTTGGATGGTAAACGGTAAATATGCCTTTTACTGTAAGGAGGTCTGTGTGTCAGAGGGATTAGTTTACGCAAGAAGCACCAGAATAGAAGGAAAGAGAATTGCTCATGGCATAAGGCAAAAAAAGAGGAAGAGATGTGGGGAGAGGGAGGGAGGGAGGGAGGAAGAGATGGGTATGAAGGGAATTGATAGGGTGGGTGGAAGAGGAGATGGAGTTGGGGATGAGTGAGTGTTTGTGTGGGAGTTTTTTGCGGTAGGGCTGGCCCCAGCTTTTATCACCACCCCACACCACTGCACTGTCATGCGTACAGGCCAGTGCTCTCAGTGACAGTGCTGCTGTGGTCTCTCTGCCTGTTCTTGGCTGGTCGTCTTTCTCTACTGAGCCATGAGTGTGGTCAGGCCTGCCGTGTGTCACTGGAGCGGAGGGGTCCTGAGGGCCCCTGGGGACATCCTCCACCATAGCCACCATAGTGAGGCGGGGGATGGGGTGCAGGGCAGAGCTGTTGGGCAGATTCTTCAAAGCAGAAGATTTGCGCTGGGTCACATCCATGTGGAGCGGCGAAGACCACTGGAGGTAAGAGCGCAGCCTCTGCCCAGAAATTGAACTCGGGGGGGGGGGGGGGGGGGGTTCCTCGAAAGTTTGTGAATTTGAGGAAAAATAACACCAAAGCCTTGAAAGTTTTTGAAAATAGATATAAATAGACATGGGTCATTGAAAGTGCTTGAATGTATGTATTTTGTGCCATCACAGTAACACAGCACAGTGGAGAAGTGTTTACACATTCAAGCCTCTCTCTCTTTTTAAATTGTTATCTGTGAGCTTCTGTAAAACCTGCTAGTTCTCCTTATAAAAATGCTCAGTGTTGTAACAGTAATTAACCTTGGTCCATGTCGCAAACTATGCTTAGGGCCAATGATTTTCCGCGATAACGGAAAACGGACGGAATTCGCGGAATGAACACTTTGAAACAGAATTGCACCTTTGAAACGGAAACATCATTTTGTTCATACAAATCTCCCAAATTCCCCTGTATTTTGGGCTGCAAGGCTATATTTCTTTCAAATAAACACAACAACGATTGCGACGATGAACAAACATTAATTAAAGAACAAAACCACTGAGAAAATGTCACGTCTGCGCTGAACTCTGCTCCGGCCACGCCCCCCTTTTCAACGGTTGACCCACAGATTTCTGCTAAAGCCACATTCAGTCACATTCACGCGCTCGTCTTCCCAATCGCATTTAAAACAAAAAATGTTTAGTCTTCTGTTCTGTTGATGGCTGGCAAACAACAATCTAAGAAGGGCACATATTATTCACTCATTTTAAGCCATCAATCTACCTCAGGGTGAACAAAATGGAAAAAAAAACGGAATTCACCAAATGTGAAACGGAAAATGCATTTTTTTGAAACGGAAAATCATTGGCCCTATATGCTGTGTTGGGGTCTTGGGGGGAGGAATCAGAGGGGAATTGGGCTTACAAAGTCCTTGAATTTGATGTTTAAGAGGGTGTGGGAGCCCTGTGAACCTCAGAATTTCACATGAAAACTTTCAGTGTTGAGTGTCATGTCCAGAAATATTTCGTTGGGGATATGTAGTTTTATAGTTCTGTACGATGTAGTTGTAAATGCGGGACCTAGTCCTAATAGAAGCATAGAAGTAGATATGTTGTCTATATTGATCGTAGCAAAGCAGACAATTAGAGATGTCTTCTTAGGATGAGAAATGTCTGAAGTCGTCAGGGAGCATCATACACATTTAAGTCTGGAATCAAACAGGCTTAATGTTCAGCATGTGTTTCGTTTTTAACTTGTGTTCCACACATTTGATTAGTGTGTTTTTGTTTCTTATTAGCAATCTTAATGAATGGATCTTTCTGTATCACAGGGATTTTCAAATAGTGGGGTGTGCTTAACAGCAATTACTCAAACTGGAGTGGGAGCATTGTAGTTGCTGTAGTAGTTGACTAATCAATTACTCACTTGACGCAACAGTGGTTATACCCTTGTGTCTTGTTTTTCCATTGTGATTTAAGCTTGATAACTTTTCAATTGTTTCCATAGAACAGTTCCATCCCTTTTGTTGCTATCTTTCTTCATTGTTGTTATTTTTATATTAGTGTTACACATAAAAGTTTATACTTTTACACGACGCATCCACTGTGTTTATCGTTTATACAAAGCAAACATTAACTTATATCAGTGATGCTGCTGTGTCCATGACGCTGCTCATATAGTTGTTTACCTGTCAGTGTGATGGTAGACACTACTTGAGTAGAGTCCATTTTGAACATTATTTTAAATTTTTTTTTTTTTTTACAACTTTATCTACTTAAACACCCTAATAATATGGTGGCAGATGAAGCCTGTTTGAGTTGGGAGGCCCTGAGTGTGAGGTGAGCGGCGTGTTATCTGGCTAGGGGCAGAGCTGGGTCTGGTTTCCGCTGGGAAGTGGGGGTTTGTCTGAGCTGAGGTCCTCTGGAGGAGTTGGATGCCTGAGCCGCGTGGATGTGACATGCAGAGTTGTGCTGTGTCATTTCCCCCTTTGCTGGCCTGGTTTAAGCACATGTTTCATCCCTCAAGAGTCCTACAGCTGGTTTGGCATCTTTCTTGTTTTTCACGTAGTCTTTCATAAGTCCAAACCTGAATCTAGAGGGACCACTGACACACACAGTTGACATTGTTTCATAAAAGTGTGTATTCATATTGTTTAAAATGGCTTGGGCTGATCCTGTTGAGTTCATCGGATCTTGTCATGAAAGGCATTACCTACTTGTTTTTTTTTAGTTTTTTTTTTTACAGTTTTTAAGCAGATAGTGGCTAACCTAATGTTTTGTTAACTTAATGCATTTTTAACAAGCTGTCATCTTTGTTTTCCAGTATGTGATGAAGATCCATGAGATCTTCCAGACGAAGAGAGGCTGGAAGAGAGTGAAGAGCCAAGGAGGAACAGCCAGAGGTACGGCTCCAGGCCTCATCCTGACTGCACTAAAGAAGATCCTTCTGAACCCATCACCTGTAGCTATGCTCTAGCTGCTGTTTCAGTTCAACCCCTTTAGCAGTGATCGTAGTACCACCAAGCCTAATGTGAACACAAATGGATGTGTACAGTATTATGTTGTGTAGTATTATATAACGCCTTCGTGACCTGAAATGTAAATGTTCTCTGTTTGAGTAGATGAGACGAGTGGAACAGAGAGTGACCCGGAGGACGGCAGTAAAGGTCAGTCGCCCTTGCCTTCTTTCCAAAGTGCCCTTGCTAAGATTTCACGTGGGCGGTTAATCATTGCTTCCACTGGCCTTTGCCCCGGTTTGCTTCATTGATCTCTGAGCCCCAAGTTCAGCTGTTTAATGTATGGTGCCAAGGAGACTTGGTCACTGGTATAGTCGACAGAGAGCCACAGGTATGACATGAACTATCAAAGGGATGTTACAGCACACTTATTTTCTTTCTTTTTTTTTTTCAGTAAATGGGTAGAGCGTAAACCAGAACAAAATGCTTTATCAATTAAACGAAGCAACATGATTGATTATAGATGATTGGAAATTCCAAGTTCATTACATGATGCCTTCGCTAAGACTTGGTCTCCATTTTACTTACCACGCCCTCTTTGCCTATCATAGTTTAACATTGGATTGTGCCAGAATTTAACTCATGAAACTGCAAAAGCAATCCACAAAATGTTGTAATCCATTCCATTGATTCTTTATATAAGTCCTTTAAACAAATGGCCTTTGTTTACATACATTTGTTGATTGCTGATTTAGGCTGATGCTCTCCGATTGGGATTTTCTCAGTATTAACCACAGTATCTACACACACAGATACTGTTTTATGTTGTGGTGATTTTATACCATAGTGTCTGGTGGATTATTTTCATTAGGTGATTATGTAAATTGGCCTTGTTTGTCAGATGGCTTGCAGAGGCTGGTTTATGTCCAGTCCACACTGAGGCGAAAACCAGGCTATCGCACCCTGGAGAAGGACCTCATTCAGCTACAACAGCAGCAGCTCTTTCAGCTGTTTGTGGTGGTGTCACTGAGAAAAGGTTCCCCAGGAAACACGTACAGCCCAGAGATCACTCAGCAGTTCCCTACCAAGGTAAAGTGGTCACTCAATTGCTTTTTTTTTTTTGTAATGTGGTCTGTTGCTTTGTTTGTGTTGTGAATACAGTGTGCTTTTGGGTTTTAAAGTAGTCTAATATTCTATGCTGTGCTGTTATGGTTTTACCCATTTTTATTACCACACAGAGAAGCTTAAATGATTCAGACGGTGACACAGGTGTCCACTAAATGACTGAATAAATGTGTGTGCAGTTTGAAAAGTTGTCCCGAATGTCCCGGGAAGCAGAGGACCGCATGAAGGTCATCCCCCTGTTTTGCTTTCCGGACTCTCAAGACTGGAAACCCTCTGCTGACATGAACAGGTGAGGGTCAGAGGTCATCCTTATGGATCTAAGTGACCAGGACACTATCGGCTTGACCGCTGTGTATTGGTTAACATAAATATGTCACATTGTTCAGTGAGATTGTTTGGCGTTAGCTCATCAGTTTTGATAAAGGACAGTTCCCCTTGAACATCTGCATAGCAGAACTATGGTTTGTTTTTGAAAGATTTTATTTCCCTTTTTGCAGCGAAACCTTCTCGTTTGTTCTCACGGGAGAGGATGGTAGCCGCTGGTTTGGGTACTGTCGCAAGATCCTGGTAAGTCTCTGTGTGTGCATGTGTTTGCTCACTCATTTGTGCAAACTCACTCGGTGTGTAAGTGTCTGTGTGTGTGTGGGGGGGGCATATGTGTGTTTGCGAAGGCACATTCATGAGTGTCTGAGTGAGTGTCTCCATGACGGGAGTGAGTGAGACACGAGAGATGTAATCTATTCCACGTCTTAATACTGAAAATCCCCAATGAATCATGGGGGGTCTGTCTCATCGTCATCTTTTTCATCTTTCCTCTGTGGCATTAAAAACACGTATGTAAGACGGTATTCTCAAGTTTTTACTTATAAATACTTATTATAAATATACCTATTATAAATAAATTGTATAAACACTTTAGCCAATATCAAAATGTGATATCCACACACAATATCAGTAGTGCCACTGTCTTGATATCTCAATCACTATAAACTGGCTGCTGTTGACTTAGTCATAACATTTTTAACATTTAACATTTTTTGAGCACTACTATGTTGACTCAAGTCTATGCCTGTTTTGCTGTTTATGATCTGCGTGCTGTCTGTCTTATCACGGATAAAAAACCTTTGCCAGCTGAAGAAATGCAGCGTTAATGAGTGTTTACCAGTCTCATCTTGTGTTTGTGTCTTCAGCCCATTGGGAAGGGGAAGAGACTGCCTGAGGTTCACTGTATTGTCAGCAGACTGGGCTGCTTCAACCTCTTTGCCAAGGTAAGAAGGGTGTACTTGCCCGGAGCTCCACACGCTAAACGTAAACAAGCTTTGAAGAGATAATTCACTGTGTGTGAATGAACTACCCATGAATCACAGCTGGTCCGTCGAGGTTGTCTTGTCGCAGTGTCAGACTGCAGACAAATCCTGAGGAAATAGGAAGCAGACTCTCCAAAGTTAGCCCAAACTTGTCACCAGCCGGTTAGCCATTGCTTCTGTTGTTTGCCCTCATATCCTTTAGTACATCAGTTTGCTTTGAATAATAGGTACCATATCCTAGGATTACATTTTTGTTTTGATAAATTATAAATGTTCTCCTACTTAATGAGGGTGTCTCTTACAAAAACCAAAGCCAAGGATGATCTTACTTGCGAGCACAGGAAACTTAGGATATCAGTATGTGCTGACCGTGAACGTAACTAAAACCTAACAGCTTGTTGGACCGATCACATGGTGTGAGTGAGTTTTGCCTTGAAGTTTGAACCCCTTTTATTTGAACCCAAAGAATCCTGCTGCTGACCACAGACTGTGGGTTTACCCGTCTCTTAAACCCCCACAGATCCTGGAGGAGGTGGAGAGGAGGCGCGAGATCTCGCCCGCTCTGGTCTACCCCTTCATGCGCAGCGTCATGGAGGCGCCCTTCCCCGCCCCGGGCCGAACCATCACTGTCAAGAGCTTCCTGCCCGGCTCAGGGAGTGAGGTATCACTTTCCCTCTCTTCTTCTTTTGATCCTGAGAAAACGTGTATTTGGGGATGGATTGCCATTTTTGCTACGTTTACTATGCGACAGGCTATGTTGCTGGTTCTTGTGTACTTGTGCTGTAAAGGACTACTACTACTATTTACATACTCCCAACCAGTCAGAACAAAGACAAAAAAAAAAAAAAAAACACTCTCCAAATGTCATGAGTGAACAGGTATTGCATCGTTCAGAACAATACAAGGTTCTCCTTATTCCCATTGATTAACCAACTTCCCTACCGTGACAACTTGTCACATTCAATAAATGTTACGTGCGCCATTTAAGCCAGTGTGAATAACTCATGGATGCTATTTGAAGAGTTTGTCGCTGTGTTCGTTAAAATGACGCCGACCCACGATCCTGCTGTGCCGTAGGTGCTGACCATGGGTCGGCCGGTGGACTCGCGGCTGGAGCACGTGGACTTTGACAGCCTGCTGGAGTGCCTGAGCGTGGGCCGCCTGCTCCAGGTGTTCGCCTCCCTGCTGCTGGAGAGACGCGTCATCTTCATCGCCGACAAACTCAGGTAAGAAAAAACAGCAGGCACACACTACAATATTCCACTTGGTGGAATATTGAGGAATATTCCACCAAGCAGTTACTGAGCGGTGTGGGACATTACATTCAGTAAACTGGAAAGATTTTACTCCTGTTTGTGTGTTTTTGAGATTTAAAATGTCCAGGTTTTACTCTACTCTGGCTAACCCAGAGGCTTTGTTTTGTAGAAAGCCCCACTGTTCTATTTTCACTGTCACCCGATGCATACATTGACAAGCTGACAAGTGTACAACTCCAGCCAGCATACATTTTTGTAAAAATGGCTAATTACAGACAGAGATCTGTCCAATTGTATAACTTTCTTAACTGCAGGAACACAAAGATCACCAAATATGTGCTCTGTGTCAAAGTAAAGATGTTGACTGTTGTGTAGAGTATCGAAGCTGTACAGTTCTCATAAGCACTTCAGTTAGGTGGGGCTTTTAGTGAGGTTAGGGAGTGTGTCTGGACAGCAGACATGAACAGTGTGGCCTTTGTGCTTAAGTTGGGACTGTGTTTGCTGTCATATGCAGTGTGGCCATAATTAAGACAGATGCTCGAGAATAGCCTCCGTCTCTACAGAAGTGGCATGTTGAAATTCCTAAATTGAAGTCATGCTGCATGTCATTGAACCACAGGGGAAGAAGATTTCCAAAAATTTATAGCATGGGCACTGAAAGGATGCTCTAATCAGGATCCGCTAATAAGGATGCTCTAATTGTATAGAAATGGCATTGAAAGGATGCTCTAATCGGGAACTTTCTGTGGAATTCCATAAGTCACAATATAAGTAAATATAAGTAAAATGGTGTAAAAAAATCATTAAAAATTTTGTGTTTTTGATTTTATCTCTCTTCTCTCCTCTCATACTTTTTTATTTTCTCTCTCTTTCTTTCTTTCTTCCCCTCTTTGCCTGCCTACCTCTTCTCGACCCCTGGCAGCACACTGTCTCGCTGTGCCCATTCAGCGCTGGCGCTGCTTTACCCGTTCACCTGGCAGCACACCTTCGTGCCCGTGCTGCCCGCCAGCATGCTGGACATCAGCTGCTCTCCCACTCCCTTCCTCATGGGGGCGCTCTCCCGATCCCTGCCTCAGCTGCTGGAGCTGCCCATCGAAGAGGTCAGACTTCACAACTCGTGTTTAAACCCTTGCTTAGAATTCATACTGAAACATACCGTACGCAAAAGCCGGAAAGCTGCGTATGCACAAAAACATTCAGAAGTATGAAGCCGTGCACATGCAAGATTCCACGCAATTTTTCTTTGGACATCTCAATCAACGAGAAATTGTATGCACACGCACAAGAACCACACTCCACCCTCACTCCTCAACTAATTACACTCATTTTAATACGCTAATTAATATAAACAGGCTTGGGCTACCCCCGTGTTCAGATTGAGACAAAATGGCAAAAGCAAGCAGCAAATCAACCAAAAAGGAAATTTCAGCGAATGCGAGGTGGGAGAGCTTCTGGAATTTTTATTCTGCAATTTGTCATCTGGTATTAATAACATAAGAAAGCCGTTGGAGTGGCAGAGTGTGGCGGTGGCTGTAAATGTGTGGAGTCGGAGAACCACACAAAATAGCTCTCAGGTCGTCTGAGAGTTGGCGAGGGGGTTTAGCAGCCACGTCTTTGAACGATAATAAAATAACAACACATACATTTTAAAAATTCAGCATAAAAATGAATTGTGTCCCAATAATCGTGCACCCTGTCCCCTAAGAATAAGTAGTTCATGAGTTGATCAAGGCCACCTTTCCACTGCATTTACATTTCAGCATCACAGATCATTTGCATGTTGATGGAATAAGAATGCTTTCCATTAACAAAATCAAATTCTGCCTCCGATGATGCCTCTATGTGTGTGCAGTCGATCGCTCTCATTATGTTGGGGAAAACGTCTCTCACTGCAACTTGCAATTTAATGTTATCCTGTCAACCATATACACGTGCCTGCCATACAGATGATTCCGTCCCATCCTGAGCAGTCTGCTAGTTCCCTCTGGAATGCCCCTGTTGTCAGGAAACTGTATTAAACTAAAGACATGTTCCATTCTGCCCTTGTCGATGTCCTCTAATAAGGCGAGACCTGCCATTGTTATTATTAGACTCATTATTGCATAGCATTGCATTTTCGCATGCTTACATTTATTTAACTGCATACACCTTCATGTGTTCTTCTTATTTCCAAAAAGGTCCATGTGTCAATACTATATAAGAGTAATAGTTTTCACGTGTGCCTACAGCCTCGTAAACAGACTCGTAATGTTGGTAACACTGCATAGCCTCTAAATGTCGCCAACTAACTAAACCCTTAAGAAATGACACAGAGCTTATTGCATTTATGTCACTCTTGATACATCGGACTGTGAGCGTGAAAGATGGCGTACGCATTATTTTTGGGCGCACGCAATGATTTTGGCCGCACGCAACGTTTGTACATGAGGAGCTCTTGTTGTGAAAAACACAGCAACAAAGAATTTGCCTTTCCTAATCAATGCAATTCGATTAGCAGTTGTCATGGTCTCAGTAGAACTCCCTTCCAAAACAGTTTTCAGAGTTCCCACAGCCTTTTATGGCCACAAGAGCTGTGTTTGTTTGACTCATTCAAAATGAGGTCAGAATTCAGGATTTTCCCCGGGGTCATATTGGGAAAAATATGTCATGTTTTCATTCAGAGTGCTGCACCCATTGGTTAAGGTGCCATCTGGTGATCATTTTTTTAATAATTGAGCGGTCTCATGCAAAACATATTTTTAATGTTATCCCCAGTTTGGTGAAAGTAGTGAGTGATATGTGCCAAATACAGGAGTAAAAACAGACCTCTCGGCAATGACGCAATGACTCAATGACATGTTTGGCAGATCTGTGTATGTGAATTACTTTGGTTTTTTGATATCTGAAATAAGGTAATAAAAGGACAGATGTAATATTTTAGGCGCTCTTCGGGGCCATATGTCATTGGTTGAATTTGCTCACGCTAGATAACTGTCTAATCTCCTAATGATGCCAGTTCATAAACCAAGAACATGACTCAATGATTGAGATTGTCTGGCTTATTGCATGAGTGAAACAAAACCCGTGACGAAACCTTCTTTCTCGAAACTCGAGATTTGGAACGAAGCTTGGAATTCAGTGGAAGGAGTGTTAAATACCTGGGCAAAAGACAAGTCATACTTTTGAAGAAATGCCATGTAGACATGTTCACCTTTTCAAACGAATCAGACATCTCATATGTTCCCCTGTCTCTGCCTGCCTTCCAGGTGCTCATTGTGGATTTATGCGCAGACAAGTTCGTCATCCAGGTATGTCTGATCAGACTTTAATGTGGCTGTAATTTGGGTGTGCATGATGAGAGACAGAGAGGGGTGTGGCATCACGCCGAGACCTGTTAGATCTGTTTGGTTCCAGGATTGCATAATGCTGAGGTGGGTAGGTTTTTCTGAAGGCGTTTGCAATGTGCGCAGTGCAGGGTTTGCCAGTCTGGGCAGCTGGGACTGAAAACCATTAAAGCTAATTTGTAGGAAATAATGAATAGTTCGAGTCCAAGTCCTAGTTCATCCCTTCATCCTAATTCATCATTATCATTACATTGGTGGCTGCTTTTATCCAGAAGGCTTAAACCACATGTTGGATGCAAAGTTAGCTTTGAGCCTATCATAATGAATTTGACTGAATAGTGTTAAAAGAAGAGTGTTTTAAGAAGTGTAGAAAACTCAACCCATTGAATCATTCTTATAATTGCCATCCTGTCTTTTCCTAAATCCTTTGCCTGACACAGCTGGGGGATGAGGACCGCATCTTACCCAGCAAGCTCCAGGCTGCTCTCCATGAAATCCTGGAGAACCGAGAGCAGATCCTAACTCCGGATGACACAGACGGGAACGCTGGTGGGTGCAGCAATGCGTCTCCTTGGGATGGTGGTATGGGAATGTTCATGTTTATGAAGTCCATATTTTGGTAGTGTATTACAAACAGTTGGTGATATTAGCGGTCTGGTGTTAGCTTGCTTTTTTTCATGTCCTGGCTTGTTGATCTTATTTAAACAAGTTGATTTTGCCAATTAATAGTGAGTCTTGCCAAAGCATTTGACATAACTTGGCCTCAAGCTACAACAGCTTTTCTCTCTTTCTCAGCCATTCACTCTCTCTTTCACACACACACACACACACACACACACACACACACACACCACACACACACACACACACACACACACACACACACAGACAGACAGACAAAGCCCCATGGCATTTCAAACTTCTCTGAAAGACAACATCCTCTCTTTTTGTATGAACTCAAAAGCTTGCGCATAAATAAGTTGCCCATTCATTAATGGACATAGCGATTGAGTTTCCACTTTGTAGTGGCAATTCTAAAGGTTTAGACACAAAAGGGCACAAAAACAGCTCAGATACTCTGTAATTCATCCGTCCGTCTACAGCAAATTCACGGTGTCACCTTATGTCAGCCAGCACAGGTGTTGTCCCCTTCACACACCCACAACAACATGCTCATGCCAGAATAGGCTGGGTGAAAGAAAACTTGTTATTGTCAGAAACAAGTGAATGATAGCCCTAGCTCTTCACAACTCATTCTCTCCCTCTCTTTCATTGTGTGTGTGTGTGTGTGTGTGTGTGTGTGTGTGTGTGTGTGTGTGTGTGTGTGTGTGTGTAAAGGGGAGGAGTGTGACCTGAGTGCCCTCATCTCGGAGGCGTTTGTGCGCTTCTTTGTGGAGCTGGTGGGCCACTACCCCCTGCACATGGGCGAGGGGGGGCCAGGGGGCGCCAGGGAGCTGCAGAGGGACAGCTTCCGAAAGTCCCACCCCTCCCGCGGGGTGCAGCAGTTCCTGCAGTTCTTCATGGAGACGCAGATGTTCGCCGGGTTCATCCAGGACCGAGAGCTACGCAAGGGAGGGGTCAAGGGTGAGGGGCACCACACTACTGTTCCTGCCTGAGAGGAGGGATGCATTAGGCTGTGTTCAGATTGTCAGTCAAAATGCGATTTATGTGCCTATCCCATTGAAATTCAGATCATATGTAGCAAGTCTTGAACAGCCAAAAATCACATGAGATCTGATTTTTACAAATTAGGCAGAGGGGGCCATTGATGCAGGCGGTGCAGGCAAGCTCTCATTACTTTTATAAATCCTGCGCCAAAGCTATACGTTGCCATGTAGTAATTTAGCTAATTATAATGTCATGTCCCTCGACGTTGGTTTGTGCGACGTCAACATTATTTCCGGGTGCAATGTCATTACTATAGCAACCAATGTGGATAAGATCAAAAATTAGGATTACCACACGGACACACAGATCGGATCGGATCACTTACAATATATAATGTTGACAGTCAATCAGGAAGCTCAGATTCTGATCTGATATACAAAAAAAAGTCTGATTTGGACTGATCGTGTAAACCTAGCCTATGTCTCTTGTAGCCATATGTGAATTAACACATTCATCTGGAGATCACCATGCTGAAATGTGTAAATTTGGGTGGACTACAGCAATTACAGGGACTTACTGCTTTCGTGGCATTTGAGATGTTAATCCATGTGCTTGTGTCAGAAGCGGGCACAGATATAGTAAATGCTGGGTCTCAGAAGATACGCCTGTAGACATGGGTATGTAAGTTTTCGATGCACTTCGATGCCTAAGTCATATCTTGCCATGGAGCAATCACAAGCCATGTTTTTTAGAATGCCTGGTTGCAGAATAATACAAGGATCACCATGTCACATCTATTATTCACATTTTTACATATAAATCAAAAGCAGGTATCAGTGCAGTTTTGGGGGGGGGGGGGGGGGTCAAGAGAAGGGTCCAGTAGTGGATCAGTAGTTGTATGGTTATGTCCTAAGGCATGTTTCTAGGCATGACATTTTATGCAACCTAAAGAGTGAAGTGTTACTGATGAATATTTACAGGTGTTCCTCTTCCTCTTTAATAGGCCTGTTTGAATTGAGAGCTGCCGAATACTTGGACTCCCATCCTGAGCCAGAACCCAGCGGGGTCAATAAATTCCTCAAGGGACTTGGTAGGAAGCACCTTAAATGTCATATACACAGCATCTAACATTATTGGAGGGTTATATTTGGTATTGACCTCATGTTTAATTGTCTTGATGCAGGCAGCAAAATTAAATTCCTCCAGAAGAAGTGAGGACCTATCGGCAGGAGGCTGCATCATGGATTTCTCCATGACAACGAACAAGATTTCCATAGGAGTTCCTGTGAATAAAAAAAAAAATGGTGCCTGAAACGGGAAGAAGGCAAACTTTGGTATGACGTAGCTGGGCACAATGCTGCTCCTAGTCCTGGAAGAATGAAAAGCACAAGAGTCGGAATAGGTCAGGACCCAACAATTCCCAAGGTTCCCCTGGAAGAGAGTGAGAGAGAGAGAGAGAGTGTTAAAGAGAGAGAGTGCGAAAGAGAGAGAGAGAGAGAGAGAGAGAGAGAGAGAGAATAAATAAACTCCATTTAGGAGTCTCAGTGCAATTGGGATAAAACTGGAAGTGGATTCTATTTTTAAACAGTGACCAGTGTTAGTGGCTGTTTGTAATTGCAAGGGTGGAAGGTACCGCTAAGGCAGTGGGTTAATTTAAGAACTATTTATACCTCTTTCACTAACCTGCTCTGTTCATCTCTGTAAATAGATTTATATGTTGTAACGTTTTAAAATGTTTTTTATATATAATAATCTTAAGGACTGGAAATAGGTTGACAAGGTTTGTGTTTCAAAATACCGGTTTGAGAGGTTTTTTTTTTTATCAGTTCATTTCAAGGTATCTATTTATAATGGCTGACATCAATTGATCTCACAATTATGTAGTTGAGTACATGCCATGTGCCATCAAAACCTGTAATTAAACCCAAGTGTGTTGTCTAACAACATTTCAGTACAAAAACTCCTGTACAGTTTTTTAAAAGGTATACTGTGTTGCCATTATCAATTGCTTGTAAATCTTTCCAAATAAATCTGTTAATGGAGCACTATAAAACTTGTCACATGTTCATCTTCAACTGTGGTGCCTTGAAACATTAATATGACCGGTCCGTGTTTATCTTGCTCTGGCATAGAATCTAAGTTCTGTTTTTTTTTTTTTTTTTTTTAAGTACCCAATATGATGTTTCCCATTTGAATATTATACATAGAGTATTCGATAGGGATTAAAAAATAATATTAATAAATATACTAATCCACCGCATAAAAAATGACAACGGTCACTCCCATACTATAGATTGTAGGTGGATTTTGCTGTAGATCTAGAATAGATTACAAACATTATGTATTATGTGCCATTTCTCTTCCAGTACAATAGGGGGCAATCAGGGGGTTGCTCTCCTACAAACATCATACTTGAAGAAGGAATTGCGCGTGCGCACTGGAATGTTACGTTCGTCTTGAAAATGGCTGGAACGTTTGCTGTGGCTGGGGAAGTGTTTGTAGATGCTTTGCCTTATTTTGATCAGGGATACGATGGTGCTGGAATCAGAGAGGCGGTAAGTGTCCATGAGATGCTTTGTCCCACTTCCCTTTACCTCGAAAAAAACACAAAAGTCCCGCTAAAAATAGTTCCACAATAGTTCCATGCGTTGGTTAGCATCTCACAGAGCCTGGGCAGTGCTAACGTTCAGTGTTATTAGATGCATTTGATAATCGTGTTTCTGTTTGATGATGTATTTGTTATATGTGGCGTGATGGCGGTAATACAGATATTAGTTTATATCTATTCTCAAAAGACTGGCAGCTTTCTTCGCGTATTATCATTGCCTTAACGTTACGGAGCTGGCTAGCAGATACATGTTTTTGGTCTACTTACTGTGCTGCCTATTTTGTATTGGCGATGTTACAGGTAGGTTAACTAACATATACATCTTAATGTTAGGCTGCTGCCTTGGTGGAAGAGGAGACGAGAAGATACCGACCCACCAAAAACTACTTGAGCTACCTGCCAACCCCTGATTTTGCTACTTTCGAAGTAAGTACTGCTAAAACGAGCGGTAATTAGACTTTTGCAGTGCTAAAGTTCTACATGATTTCCGCACCTCTCCTATGAATTCAATTTATACAACCTGTCTCATTAATACAATCTTGCATCACATAATTTTTTGTGCAGACAGAGATAATGCGGAATGAGTTTGAGAGACTTGCAGCACGTCAGCCCATGGAACTGTTAAGCATGAAAAGGTAGCTGAGAAAAAACACCTGCCAGTATCAACAGAAAAGATGAATTTAGTCCAGTTTATTTCTATTGACAACAGAAAACATTGCATTCAAATATTTTCCCCCGGTTCTTGTTGTGATTGATTGACCTTTTATGGACTTCCTTGGTGCACCTTCACAGATATGAACTCCCAGCTCCTTCATCTGGACAGAAGAATGACATCACTGCTTGGCAAGAGTGTGTCAATAACTCCATGGCCCAGCTCGAGCATCAGGCTGTTCGTATTGAGAATTTAGATCTCATGGGACAGTATGGAACTAATGCCTGGAAAGCTTATAATGAGTGAGTGCCTAGCTTTTAACCTTTGACCATGACCTGTCTTTACGTTCCTCCTCTCGAAGAATCCATGTGTCTCCTTTGTGTTTTGTTACACCATTACAAGGTTCCAGAGATAGTCTGTGCACTGAATAAATTGAGTTTCTTCGTTTTACCTTTTAGCCCTCTGTATCGTTCCTTGAGCTTGGAGGCATGACTGTGTTAAATCCCTCATTGATTCCTTTGTGTGACCTTTAACAATCTAAGATTTTTGTTGTTGTTGTTGTTGTTGCTGCGTTGTGTCCTAAGAATTTAATTGTTCAGAATGACCTTGTGTTATACGGTGTACTTGATAAATAAAACACTTTGACTTTTGCATTTATAGTAACCTGGCCTTTATGATTGAAACGGCTCAAAAGGAGTTACAGAAATTAAGGTAAGAGTTTTATCTTCAGTTTTACCTCTTATTTAATTTGTGGATAGTTTTTGTCACCACAATAGTTTGTGTTTCTGATCCTCACAGAAAACAGGTTCAGGATCTCAACTGGCAAAGAAAGAATGACCAGCTTGCTGGAGGTGGTAAACTCCGAGAACTGGAGTCAAAGTGAGTTTTCCCTATTAAATACATACATTTACATTACATTTACATTTAGTCATTTAGCAGACGCTTTTATCCAAAGCGACTTACATATGTGCGACTTACAATGTATACACATTTTACATTTTACACTGATGGCACACTGCACATCAGGAGCAATTAGGGGTTCAGTGTCTTGCTCAAGGACGCTTCGACAGGGAATCGAACTAGCAACCTTCTGATTACTAAACGACTTCTCTACCTCCTGTACCACTGTCGCCCATACACCACACAAAGTCTAAACGCTCATGTGTTAGTAAGTAAGTAAGACTTTATTTATATAGCACATTTCATACAAGAGTTGCAGTTCAAAGTGCTTTACATAAAATCAATAAAAACAAGCAGCAAGAGCAATGCATGGAGTAAGAAGGAAAATAATGCAGATATAGGACATTTATCGACATCATATCAGAACCTGATGTTCCAATAGGCTTCTTGGATTACTATAGTCTCGTTACAGAATCATGATAAAAGTAATAAAACCCTTCTGCCTGGTCTCTAACTTCCCGCCTGTCTGTGGGAGCAGTAATTGACCATTAACGCCCAGCCTCAGCTAGTGGGGCGTAGAAAGTAAAAAGGATTTTAAATCTTTAGCTCAGTCGGAACCATAGTGTTGCTTAATAGATTCTGTTAAACATAAAAAGCTTGTGTTTTCAGTAGGTTGAACTGTAGCCTGGTGCATTGTAACCTCACTAGTTACACACTGAGCAGTCTGTAAAAGTAAATGAGACAACGAGAGACACAGCCCTGCTGAATAACCAGCATTCAAAAAGTCTGCCGGTGACTAAATGTTTTTTTGTCTTGATCACACAGTTGGGTGTCTTTGGTGAGCAAAAACTACGAGATTGAACGGGCCATCGTGCAGCTGGAAAATGAGGTGGGGCAGCTTAAACAACAGCAGGGAGACGAGAACAAGGAGAATATTCGCCAGGACTACTAGAACCGGGAAGCATTTTCGACTGGAGGATCTAGAGGCTGGCATGTTCACTGGGATGGCCATCAGCAGAGTACATACTCACCTCTGGAGCACAGGAAGGACAGAGCTGGACCTTTTTCTATTTGAAGCTGACTAAACTTGGTCAAGATTGTTTTTTCATTCAGAGCATGTTTGTAGGGGGTCCCTGTACAAAATAGTGTCCAGTCTTTCTAAATCATTTTGTTGTCTACTGAAGACAGTACTGATTATCCAGACGTTTTGTGAGGCAAAGCTGAAGCTTATGGCTTGTGGATATTTGCAAGGGACCTTCACCGAACATTTTTTTTTTTTTTTTACAATTAGTGTTGTAAATGGTAACTCTCAAATTGTCACAATCGGTGGGTGTAATAATTAACCATAAATGTCACTGCTTTGTCTCTTGTACAGAAAAAAAAACAATTTTCATTCTTTTTTTTAAGTAAGTGGAATAGTTTTATTTTATACATCATTGCAATAAAAGTGTGACGTCGGTTGACCTGGCTTGTATTCTACCACCTTGAGGCATAGCTGTCGTGGCGGTTCTTATCCACATTTTGTGATTTCATCCTTCAGACAGGCTGTTCAACTTGTTATCTATGCACTTAGTCCATTTGGCATTTTGAAATTGGGTTCATTATTTTGGAGAATGTTCAAATTCAAAATCCCTTACTGTAGTTTTCTGGCTGTCTACCTTTTAATGTGTCATTCAGGGCTGTGAGTATAACTTGATAAGAGTGATGATCCATTGTGGTTGGGAAAGTATATGTTGCTTCAGTTCTTAGATTTGGATTGGTTTGTTTACTTACAC
Organism: Clupea harengus; assembly: GCF_900700415.2. Taxonomy (NCBI): domain Eukaryota; kingdom Metazoa; phylum Chordata; class Actinopteri; order Clupeiformes; family Clupeidae; genus Clupea; species Clupea harengus. The sequence continues at coordinate 5,640,703 of NC_045155.1, read as the reverse complement.
CTATAATTTAAAGAATATTAGGAACTGATGTAGTACCATACAAATTCTGTCCTGCTTTGGTAATTTGCCTTAAAATTGGCCACTAGGAGGTGCTATAATTGAGTTTTTTCTGTTTCACACGAGTGAACTAAAGAAATGAAAAATGTGCAGCTCACACAATTGTCAAGTCAAATTTATTTATAAAGCACATTTAAAAACAGCTCATGCTGACCAAAGTGCTGTAGAAGAAAAAAGAAAGAATACATTTTAGAAGACTACAAGCAATGGTCTTGTGATATACAGAAGCATTTGTGCAAAACAACTCAAATGTACACCTGCTGTATCAGAAAACACGCAAATACGTGTGATCCCTTAACTGAATCACTTCTATCCAGCTGGAGAATAGCCAGACAAACGTTACGAGATTCTTGTAGTATATATAACACAGCTTAACAAATAAAGACTTTTAGCTTAAATTACACCAGCTGTGCTTAGACATGCACAAATGCTGAGACCATTACTCAATTCACAAACATGTGAAAGATACAAGGTAAGCCTTTGACTAGGCCATCACATAAGGAAGCAGTGCATTCAAATATCTTAACCATACCATAGAAATCACATGGCCTAAAGTAATTTATAACTTTTTTTTGATAGGGGACAAAGCAACCATGCCATCAGTTGTAAATAACGACACCAGAAAACTGAATGAAAATCTATTCGCACTTGGTGATTTAGATCCTCCTGGAGATAATGTTATGCTTTAAACATTTCCGCAGAGCCCCATAAGCAATTTCCTTGAACGGTTGATGAAGCACTTCTGTCTGAAGTGTCCTGTTCCTTAAGTGTTTGTCATGCTTTTAGGCAGATGGTAGCTAATTAGACAATGTGGTGTATATTTTACAGACAGTTCACAAGAGTCATATAGAGTAGAGCAGAGGACTCTTCCTCCTTCTTTGACTCAAAGTCTTCTTCATTTCATAATCTCAAAAGGGACCACTTATTATTTCATAGCTAGGCTGTCCTCTAAACAACAATTAATAGGAATAAAAATGAAATAGATGAACAAAAGTTTAAAAAAAAAGAAAGAAAAAGCAACAGTATCATATAAAGAACAATAGATACAACCAAACTATAAACTAATATCAAGGTTATAACAATAAAGTGATATGCAAATGAAAAGTGAAATGAACTGTTAGAAATGCATTTTTAAATGGGGTTTAACAGTGGCGATAGAACATTTTAGATAGTTGGAAAGAGGTCAGGGTAGGGTATAGGATCAGCCAGGAAAACACATATCCCCCCTTTTTTGTCCTTGGTCATAAATGCATTAAAAGTTATTAGTTCCATTTTAATGGTAATTCTGAAACAGATGGTGTAGTGGAAAACGTGAGTGATTAAAATAATATCAAAAATCAAGGATGAAGATTAGTTAATTAATCACATCATACTTTTGTATATCCAATATGGTAGTCTGATAAAACAATAATGATTAAGACACTGAAAATAGTTTACATTATGCACAAATTATGTGTGAAGCATAATAAAATCAGTGTCATCAGAAGAGCAAAAGGCCGTGGGCTTTCCAAAAGTGGCCCGTCCTTGACCCGTCCAGGTGGGTCTCCTGCTGGGCTCATGGGGATGGGCTGAGGCTCTGCTGGCCCGACCTTGACTCCGTTATCTTTCGATAGACTGTAGGTGGGCTGCTTTCCAGACAAGTGGGTCTATAAAAAAATAGAAGGGGCCGAAGCCAAGACCAAGCAGGAGGAGCTCCCAGGGGGTATAAAAAGGATGGAAATGAAAGTGTAAGTTTAGTTGAGTCCCAGGACTTGCTCAGGTTTATGTGTTGGTGCATAAAAAGGATCCAGACTGATATCTTGGCTCGAGTCTGGTACATTTCTCACAACAATGGGCAACCAGTGCAGTGAGACAAATTGTTTTTGGGGCCTAATCGGAGTTAAGCTGTGGAAAGTTTCGAACGTGTGATTTGTTACATCACTCATTACAACAGTCAAAGGCTTATCTAACCTGTTGGCTTACCTAAAGGATACCGTATCATCACCTGCTAAAAATATATGTTATGTTTGTGAAAGATCTGATCCTGGGGTAACAATTAAAAAGTGTCCAAAACTGCGCCTTGCGGCACACCATGACTCCAGATGGGGAAAGAGAAAAACACATACTCAAACTCACTCAACATAAACTGGGAATTTCCAGTTAGACGAATAGATCCTAATTGTTATAAAATGTGTTATTTAATAGACTCAGTCTTTTGAGTAAGTGATTAGTAGTATTACTAGGTCTATCCATTGTGACCTAGACCAGGGGTTTTCAACCAGGGGTCCGTGGCCCCCTGGTGGTCCGCGACGGCATTGCAGGGGGTCCGCGACATGTTTACCTAAATTTCCCTCAGGATTAATAAAGTATCCATCTGTCGGCGGGGAAAACGCATCTGCGTATTGAAACCGGAAGTCGTCACTTAACTCCGTTTGATTAGGACCTTTACTTTTTAGTTGAGAAGTTGTGTTGATCGCCTGATATGCAAACGATCGGTTTTCTTTAAATTATTATTATTTTTGTGAAGTTATATGGCTTATGTGAATAAAGCTATCTACACAACTTTTTATATGTCTACATTGACTCGGTTAGTTGTTCATGTGGTACACGAATGTTGCAGAGGTCTTAACTGAAGCTAACGCTTAGACCAACAATCCATTGGAACACATAGTAGCTAGCTAGCCTCGCTGCTAATAAGTATAACGTCAGCATGCTGATATGAATAGACCCATTATAGTCAGGTGGCTTAATGCTCAATTGACTTGTTAACCGAACTTTTACGAAGTCATACAACTAAACACACAAGTGACTTGTTAACCGAACTTTTACAAAGCTATATGACCAAACACAAAGCTAGCACTGTTAATTCCGCTATAGCTAGCCAGGTCAATCAGCTCGCCTAAGATACTGCAATTTAAGCTAACCAATTACCTCATTTCCCCCAAAACCCATCGATTACGTGTGTTTGTGATGTGTAACGTATATCCTTAATCAGTCATTCAAGTTATTAACGTTTATTTACCGCTAGCGATTACACGACACAAGGGTAATTCAATCGCTATTAATGTTGAACTTGAACTTCAACAACGTCACACAACATTAAAAGTCAGGCATCGGCATGGTTCCTAAAGAATAAATCAAAGGTCCATGTCCATTTCTGTTGACAAGTTTTATCCAACCAGAGACCGGAGTAAAGTGACGATATCCGGTTTCAATACGCATTCCTTATGAAATGCGTTTTCCCCGCCGACACCATCCATCTATCTAACCACACAAGCACAAAACACTCTCCTTTGTTGTTACTCATGTATGGTAATGGAATACAACTGATGTTATAGGGCAAACCCAGCCTCAGGTATTCTTTTTTTGTCAAAGGAGGAGCCCAACCTTTTAAAGGACCTTCACCTGCCTGCGCAGCGAGTCCACAGCAACCTGGGGATCTTCACAGGAGAAGTAAAAGAGCCAACCAAGTGTAGGCTGGACTCTGGTTAAGTGTCCCGCACCCTCAAACCCTCACACCCCCTTGTGGTTAGACGCTGGAAAGTTGCCCCATATCCTCATCCTCCCTTTCAGCTGGAAAGGTACCCTACACACACTCTCCCTCCCTTTTGGCAGGACGCTGGTTAAGGGCCACCCCAACACACTCACCCTCGCTCTAGGCTGGACGCTGATTAAGTGCCTCCCATGCATCCCACCCTTTTTTGGTACTTACAAAGCCTATCTAGCTCTTGTTGACTTAGTCTCGTAAAATACAAAACTGGAAAAATACAATTCATGCAAATGGCATTTCCTCGACTGTGTACTTGTAATCTGCACAATTCAGTTGAAGGTATTCTAATATAATAAACATTACCTGCAATGAATAGATTGCATTCTCTGGTTTGTATAATGATGGTATGGTGTAATTAGGTCCTCCTATGTCTATGGTACGGCTACACGCGTAGTCCATATGGTTTAGCCTCATTACAGAAAAACTGCTTGTCATATCTTAATTTAAGTTTCAAAGATAGGACAAAATAATATCTACCTATTACAGAAGCAATTCCCAAACTCATGAGTCCTATCTCAGACCTCCTATCTTATCTTAACTTATCCTACTACAAAATTCGATTTTTCAATTGGCAGTCATCCTATCATGCCTGTGTCTGTGCTTAGAATGTACACATAACTGCAGTCATGCTTCTTTTCATTAACAAACAGCAGGAAATAAATGTATAGAACATACATAAACAGACCATGCCAGGGCACCGGAGGACCTACAGAAATCATGAATCAGCACAGAAACAGGATCCTGGCGTAGGTTCCTGAGGAGTCCAGGTACTGGAGGATGAAGTGAAGGGCCATGTTTACTGTATCGTCTACAGACCTGTTGGCTCTGTAGGCAAACTGCAGGGGGTCCAGGAGAGGGTCAGTGATGGCTTTGAGGTGGAACAGCACACGGCGCTCAAATGCCTTCATCACCACAGAGGTCAGGGCGACGGGTCTGTAATCATTGAGTCCAGTGATCTTTGTTTTTTTGGGGACGGGGATGATGGTGGAGGACTTGAAGCAGGCGGCATGGGTCCTATCTTATCTCAGACCTCCTATCTTATCTTAACTTGTCCTAACTACAACTGGCAGTCATCCTATCATGCCTGTATCTGTGCTTAGAATGTGCACATGACTGCAGCCAGTCTCTTCTTCTTTTCATTAACAAACAGCAGGAAATAAATGTATAGAACATACATAAACAGACAATGCCAGGGCACCAGAGGACCTACAGAAATCATGAATTAGCATAGAAAAATGCTTAATAGGGTAGGGTTTCAAGGTGCCCTTTGAAATAATTGAACGATGATTGATACTATTACAGTTAGGTCAAGTCAACCCTTGAATAGAGTAAACATTCAACTAGTTAAACGCCAAATAGTGTTATCTTGATGTAAAGCCTTTTTTCAAAGTGTCATGTTAGTCCAACTCAATCGCTGAGATTCCCAAAGATGGACATTAAATTCTCACTATGGTACAAGAGCTTCTCTTTCTGGCTAACGTAAATAGTGGCAAATACTGGTCTATTTTGAGTGTGGCTATGTCTACTACCGCACACTTGTGCACTTCAAAGACTGACTTTCAGTGCTTAGGGCGTTCACACTGACAGAACCAGCAGAATTCAGGGCACTGAAAGTACCCGGATGGCGCACTGCAAACGGTAAAAAAATGCAGTATGAAACGATGGACTTACTCGCCCTAAACGTGCACCATCTTGGTTACGTGCAGAAGAGGAGGAGCCCTTTCCGGCAGCTTTTCAGTTTGGAAAGTTGGCTGACTGACGCCTCGCAAATCACTTCAACCATTATTGCTGATTACAATAACTGTGTTATCTGATAGTACAGTGTCTATTTCTCTGTAAGTTTAAAAAATCTAAGCGAGAAAACGCCAAAAGATGTACATTTACATACAAAACACGGCTGTCAGCGGAGTTTGGTCCGCCATCTTTGTTTAAAATTTCCAGTTGGCCGGAGGAAGCTGGCGCACAGATTTTTGGGTAAAAAGTGTTCCATTTGAGACAACACTAATCAGCGACAGAACGCACTACAGATGTAAGTGCTTAGTGTGCTAGTACGCACTGTATTGCAGTGTACTTCGTAAAGTGCGCGGTAGTAGACATAGCGTGTGTCTTCGGTGGAAGGCCTTGTAAGTAATACTAATTAATGATTGGTTAATACCAGTTACCTGACCGGAATGGAGACATGATCCGTTTCCACGGAAGTCATATTAATTATTGATTGGTTAATACCAGGACCTTTACTTTTTCATTGAGTAACAGTGTCAATTGCCTGGTTTCAATGTTGTTTAAAATTGTGCTGCTGTTCAACATTAATAGTACCTGAATTACAATTGTGGTGGAGCAATTTCGGAGCTAGCGGTAAATAACGTAAAGGATTGAGATTACACATCACAAACACAGATAATCGATTGTTTTTTACCAGGGTTAGGTTAGATAACAGTAGCTTACACAAGCCAACTAGCTAGCTAGCTCTTGAACTACTGTGTACGGTTAGCTCACGCTCACACACACAACAACGCTCCTGTGAAACAGAGATGCATATCCCCATGCTAATGCAATTGTCAATTTTTGGTCAGGTGAGTAAATTAACCAATCATTAATTAGTATTACTTCCGGGTATACCGATCGTAGTTGAAAATGTCGAATACGACTGGACTTGAGCTCAGTGGGCTAGGGCATGCTGTAAAGTGGTTCACAATGAGTGATGTCACCAGCACCACTAAATCTGTCTTTCAACCTAAACAACAGCCTTAAAAAAATACAAAGCTGTGCTGTTCTTATTTGTATGGTATGATGTGTCTAAAACAGACAAAATTCCCAGGAAAATATGTATACTCTATTAAAATGAGAATTTTGACCCTAAACGTATTCGGCCCCCATTCATTTTGGACTACCTCGCGAGTGCTCCCAAGGAAACCTGGAAGTTCCGAGATCGGAAGTTCTCCCCCTATTAAAGATTCTTAGATCAAGCGGCGTCAGGAAAGTGTCAAAAATCCACAAATAAATGCAGGGAAGTTCACAAATAGCAAGAGATTCGTAAATGCACGTTTGTTAGCCTGTGAATAAATGTAACTGACATTTGTGAATCTGGAAATACATTTGTGAATAATGTGAAATGTATCTGTGAATCACAAAATACATTTGTGAATTGTGTAACATGTATTTGTTAATTTTGAACCTATTCTAACTCCATAAATTAAAATTGATTTTCTAACAGTGTGTTCTGTTCTGTTCCATACAAAATTATAAAATGTGTTATCAATGGCCATAAGGCTGCACAGGTAAGTAGGAATAAGCCATTTGTTTTGGTTAAAAAATTCTTACTCTAAGGGGAAAATCTCTCTTAAAGCCATAGAAAGAAAATTCTATACCTTTCCTATGATGGGATTAAAATTCAAAGAGCATCTGGTGTATTTGTTTTTGTAAATACCATTCCCAATGTAGGTGACTAAATATTTTACATGGATGTGACAAATAGGGCACATTACAATTTGTGTCGAGCCATTGACATTATGAATTTGTAGAAATACTTCCTATGTCTAATGGGCGATCCAGCCGACACCACCTTCTCCATTTTGGCGATAGTTGCGTCGTGACGTCAGTCCAACCGAGGTTTGAGAGTGCGTACAACGTCAACCGGTTCAAAGAGGAAGGAAGATGGCGGATAACAAAGGCGAAGGGGATACGGAGAACTGCACTGCTATGGATATAGTGGTACAGGGGGAAGACAGTGGAATCCCCACAGCTAAAGATACCGATGGCGTGATTGTTATAGAACCTATATCAAATGAAGAGGTGGACGGGCAATCCCAAGATAATGTATCTCAGGTGCCGACACCCACTGGTGGAGGCAGCGACGGGAGTAACGTTAACGTTAGCAGCGACGCAGGAGGTGGAGGAGAAGGCAGCAGCCGGACTAGTCCAAATGGCAACTCCAATTCTGTGTCCACGGTGCCACCAGCTTCTGGTGATAACACCGTCAACTCGCCCGCAGTTTCAGCCGAAACGTCGCCCTCTCCATCAGCTAACGTTACAGCCGCAGCCACCCCTGCAGCCCCGTTAAACCTACTGGATACGTGCGCTGTGTGTAAACAAAGTCTACAGAATCGAGACTGTGAACCCAAACTCTTACCATGTCTGCATTCATTTTGTTTAAAATGCATTCCTCAACCCGAGAGACAAATTACAGTTCAAGTCCCCGGACCACATGGACAGGACACACATATTGGTGAGTTAAATATCCCGAGAGGGATGATCTGGTTATGAGGAGAATTCTCGATAAATTGGCAGCTAACTCAGGCTAACCTTTACCCAGTAACAGCCTCAGCTAGTTAGTTAACGTTAGCTCACAACGGTCATCTTGAAACAAGCCAAATAATTACTTTGTCTACAAGTGGGAGGCTGTTAACTGCGCAGTTGATGCCAGTTCGCGTCAAACAGGTTAGTTTGCTAGGTGGATCTTCACTGGTTGTTTGAAATAACGTGTTCCTACGCTAGTCATCAGGCGCTTGTCAAGTGCTTATGACGGCATGACAGTCCAAGTTAGTTGTCTAGCTAGTTTTTCTTGCTAATTCTATTCTAAACCTGTGTTGCGTGATGCGATGTTTAATACGAGAAAAATCAACCTCCAGTGTAATGGTAACTGTCACTAATGTTACCTGGCGATCACGAGTTTGGTTGCATTTGGGCTTACTAGTGTGGGTATCTAGTTTAGCTAGCATAGTGACAGAAATGTGTGATATGGTTAACTTTAGCTAACACATACCAAGGAGTCTAAAACTGATAGCACTCTTTGGGATTAGATGTTGGAGATCTTTGAATGTAACGTTAATATTACACATGGCATGTGCAGTGTAACGTTAGTGTCATCAGGTCCAGGCAGGGCTCGCAACATTTCTAAATACCCGGTAGCCTTTTTGGCAGGCTCTCTTCAGACTTCGGTTGCCCGAAATGGCTAGTTCAAAAAAGAAATATAATTTTGCCAGAAAACGCAAAAATATCTCTGAAAAAAAATCCCCACCTTGACCCTATGCCCCCTAAGGGTTATGGTGGGAATTTTCTTTTTCAGAGATATTGTTGCTTTTTCTGGCAATAGTTTGGCAAAAAATGATTGAGGGGAATGTAAAAGTGACAGAAAAAAACACAACCGTGACCCGTAGGTACATATATTGAAGAAAGCAATACATGTTTTTTTTTTTTTTTTTAAATGTAAATGTATACATTTACAATCATCATACATATTATTATGCATCTCACTATAAGCTATAATCGGCAAATGCTATGACTGGCAAACTGTTTCTGTAGTTTACGTTTTTGTTTCTTTACTATTATTGGGGTAAACAGACACAGGTCTATCTCTGTAGGCATCCTTTCCATGGGGTCAGACACTTATAATTACATTTTGAGCTTGTCAGTGGCTGAAAAAATGTGGATGCAAGCCCCATGGGATAACATTGCATAGCCTTTTTGCAGTTGCCTGTTATAGCGTTCTAACTCAATAGTGGACAGATTTTGATTGTTGATTGTCCTTAGTAAAAGCTTGGTTGGACCCAAAAGATCTAAAAATAAGGCCCAGGTTGAAAATTCCAAAGTTTTCCTTTAATTGAGCTGGGTAGGGTTGCCATGGACTAGGCTTGTAACGTTAAATCTAGCCTATGATATCTTTAGCTTTCTAACATTAGCTAGTTGAACTTGGACGTTTCTGATATGCATGCATTGTGTAGGCTAATGTTCCAGTATTTTAAGAATTAACATTTTCAAACATACACACATACCAGACCCTGGTCGTCTCTCCACCTTGTCTTTCGAAAAACTGTTGCCTGTAGCCTTCATATTGTGTTGTGGTGTACATTTTATGTTATGAGATATACACGTTTGTCCTTTATGTGCGCAAAACAGTATTGATCTCAGATTTTCTGGTGCACTACTTTACGTGGAATGCTGGTGTGGCAAAGGACAAACAAAACCTAACGAGTACCTTTCTGATTAACGTGTTAACTTCCTACCAACAAACCATAATTTCCTCCTAATCGCCAGAAGTCACAAGAGCAGAAAAGGCGAATATTGGATAGAATTTTATTTACCTCAGGGGATCATTTTTGATAGCCCATCAGACAGGGAGTTGTTACATTTTAGTAGCCAGACAGGAAAACTTGATTGTCCTGGGACATCAGGCTAGTGATTTAGCAAGCCCTGCCAGGTATTCGAAATATGCAAACATTAATAGTCAATCGTCTTGCAATATGTATTTTGGACATCACATCAGCTGGTTAGCCCTAATTCTTTGTGAGTAGCTTGAATGTTGAACTTTTTACTTCAGAATTTAATGTTGTTGTATTGTTCACACCTACTCATGTATTCTTTTCTTGCCCACACTCAAAGGAAACCACACTTGTTATGATTCCCTTCACCACAACCACAACAACAGACTTTGCTATGCAATCATATGCACAAAAGAACTGTGGAGCTTTCTACGGACACGCATTGTATTCACAAAATAAAAACAATGGAATTATGACCTATATGTCATAGTTATGAGAAATATATTTCTAAACTTTTTGCTCATCATGAGAAAAGATCTCATTCTACCAGCGTGCTGCGTAGATACTTTAGGGTGTGGGGTCACTGATGGTTAATTCGAGTAGATCTGCTGACCAAAGCTTACTGTGCCATTAGATACTCTTTCAATGTGCCCCAGTATTTGACTTATGATCAGTTCATTTCCAATATGGATAGTTGAGACTGCACCAAATTTGATTGGATTATGTCAGTCTGTCTTGACATTTGATTTTTATTACATGCAACATGTTATAGGCCTACCGATATTGAGTTTCCTGCTGCATAATCTTTGCTCACATGGTGTACTCTGCACATTGAATTAGAAGACAACAATAGTGTGCAGTTATAGTGAAGCACTTGAATAATTGTGTGCATCATTATGTTTTAACTACGTTATATCAAATTGGAGTCTATGAAGCCCTGGCAAATTACAACATCTGTGAGCACAACCCCCCCCCCCCCCCCCTTTGCAATGCTGCCTGGGATATATAGTTAACATGGCTGGCGTCATATTGTTGAGTTATGAAACATTCAAAAGTTCATGAAGGGTTTGTTGAGAAGAAAAGTATGAGGTAGGTTATATTAAACGTTATTTTCAGGTGGTAGTTGTTACTTATAGGTTAATCCTCATTACTGATATCTATTTTTCATTTCTGACAGTGACAAAGCTGTAAATGATTTCTGTCTGCAAACTGCTGATGTCCTAAAAAAGGTTGTAGAGGTAGATGTTAACAGACTTTGACCTAATAATAATGAAAAGGTTAGTGCTACACCTGCCTTGGTGGTTAAGGCCTGGTTGACCTGTATGTAAAATCCCATTCCGCTGCTCTCATGGTTATATTCGGATGAATAAATAATAACCAAGTATAACAGCTCATGTGATGCAGAGTGATTGAGGGCATCCTGTGTCACAGTGTGTTGCCGAGTTGTGCCCACAGAGACAGAAAAAGACACTGTCCCTCTAGTTGCATTTCTGTGCATTTAAAAGATGACAAGTTTTTTTTGGCATCTTTTCCTTTCTCAGATGTGCTCATTCAGAGCTTGTATTAAACGAGTGGCCTACATGCTTAGATACTTCTCTCTCAGATGAACGCTGTAGGGTGAGTGAAAGAGCAGTACTGACTCCAGGCTCATTGGTACTGGGCCCAAAGTATAGAAATGCAAACATGCATGATTTTACTCCAGTGGTAGCCTGAGTTGTTTTCCTGTTGGGGTGGTTCCTGTGGTTTTTTGTTAAGCATTTGACGGTTGTCTAGTGCACCTCTCTGAGATGATATCTGATGATATTGTAATCATCTCTGATTATAAAGCAAACTATGCAACTATTTGCCACCTTTTTACAATTTGGCTGCTAGCTAGTGGTCTTTGCAGGGTTTTTTGGTAGGTTTTGCTTTTAGGTAGGTAAGCTTGCCTTTTGATGTTTTTGTCATATCATATTGGTCATATGTTTTAGCATAAAAATATTTTATGCATGTTTGTTTCGGGAAATGTATATTACTGTGTAAGAAGAGTAGGCTGCATCACATGGCGTGTCCATATTGAAAGAAACCGGTCTGCTTTTTAATTTGAAGGAACAGCTTGCACAACATAGATCTACGGGGTGCATCCTTGTTAAGTATATGGTGCTTGACATCAGTTGGAACCCCACTGCCAGACCCATATCATTAGAGTCTTTCTTGGGAGGCTGCTGCCCAGACTCCACCTGCAGAGAACAGAGATAGCTGTGGTCACAGCTACCAGTAAAATGAGGGCTAACTGTTTCCACTGATAGTAAGAGTGACCGCTTGCATGGAAATGAAGCACATGCAAAGCAGAAATAAAAGAAATCAAATTGTGCCCCGTAGGCTTAAATCTCACGGAGGCCCAGGGTTTGCCACACTGGGCACTGCTATTATTATTTTCTTTTTTCATAATGAGCTTTTGAACTGCAATAAAAAAAGAGTTGTTATGAACCTCTTTCCATAATATAGTGCATAATGTAGGGTACGTTTTTTTTACCTTTTCACAGATTTAGCAACGTTAGAATTAGAATACTTTAAGCAAGATGAGCGTTAACATGAGAGAACGTATAGGCAGGCTTTAAGGGGGAAATGTAGCTATACGTTTGGATATATAGGCTTATGCTTAAACATTTTGATGTTCCCGTCCATATGCAAACAGAGCACCTGTTCAGCAACAAACCTGGTGCTGTGAAATCTGAAGAAGATGACAATGTCATAGATAGGCGGCATTAAGCATAACACCAATGATTTCTGAAAATGATGATTGATGATTGATGCATTTGTAGAAACGCTTGTTTCTGCCCTCTTGGCATTTTAACCAACCTTTGTTGCTCATACAAAATGAAGCTAGGCAGCCGAGATAGTGGTGAAGTACTCTCGCTGTATGTGAGGCAGTTGGCCATCTCCTTCCCCAGCATACTGCTGAGAATGAGAATAACTTTCAGACGAGGGTCACTGTTGACTTCTTCCATGTGTGAACTACGAGTTGGATTCGGTCCCTTATTAGAGATTTTTTATGTCAGCCAACTTCCTAAGAAAAGTACAAGGTCGATCTGCATGTGAAAGCAGTAGGCCTATATGATGGAATGTGGATGTCAGTGTGAAGTCAGTTCAAGCGGATACAGTAGGTCTATGGAATGCTATTTAGGCAGGCACCATTATCAAGTAAATAGGACATAAAAACATAAAATGCACCTATGTTTCAGCATTTTCTTGATAAAAAAAAATATATATTTTATGCATGTTTGTATGGAAAGTGTGTATTATTGTATAGGAATAGTAGGCTGTATCACAGTCAGGTCAAACCAAATATGCTACATGGCTACATGGTACCTACAGTTGCATACTGTTAGAAGAGAGATCCCCCTGAACTTCACTATGTCACAGTTATCTTGCGTAAGAAGGCCATGAACTTAAGCTGACCTTCAACCTTGACACTGCAATTGTATGTGAGAAAAGTATGCTGCTATTTCAGACGCCTTTTCTGCCTTGAAGTTTTTTTCCTGATTGTCTCCCCAATACAACCTTTGGATGGAAGAGGTGTGTTTTTTGGTCAGGGTACCTAGTTTTACTTTGTAGCAAGTCACTGCTCATTGACTGCATTCTACATGTTAATGATATAATTTGAATTATATAATGTGTAAAAAACACATGCCATAAACAGAGCTGCCTGGTTTTGTTATGTTTTCTGTTGGTGCATATCATGGTTCAAATATCTGGGGGTGTCCAAACAAACACTTGACACGAAGATTTGTCTAATTCACAAGCTTGCAAGTTTATTGAGCGCTTCAATTTACAACTAATCCAATGGGCTGCACACCATGTTCTAACTGCCGACCGGCTGACCTAGTTGCTAACTCCCTCCAATGTATCTCCCTCCATAATAGTCTGTCTCTCTTGTCTGCTTCTCCGCTGCATCTCGATCTCCGTTTCAAAATCCTTTCACACCTTCTTTTTACAAATATAACAATTATGCCTTTCAAGCTGATCGTTAGTTTTGATGGCCTTGATGGTTTTATTGGAAAACTGTAGAGAATCTGTGTTCATAGTTAAAAAGATGCTTGAATTTGAATTTAAACATACTTCCTTTGTGTTGATTCTACATTAATTCTATAATTTACTTTTAAATATCTATTATCATATGATTCAGTCTTTAAAAAAAAAAAAGATTAATCACAGTGAAACATTTTTAATCGATTGACGGCACCACCATAAACATTACTATATTAATAGCTACAAAAATAGAAACTGAGATGGGAAGAAACGTTACAAACTTTTGTGGTCAAAATCGTCACGCTGGCTCAAATTCCTGGATGAACGACTGGAATCAATGTGTAGTGCTATTAGAAAGTTTTGCGCTTCACTGAAAAGCTTCAAACTACCATTTTAGCTGTGGTGTGTGCCTGTAGGATCTCCCACGGAGCCAGTGAGCCAGAGCTGTACCGCAACCCTCTTCTCTGACTGCTGACAGGGTCCTGGGGTGCCCCCACTGCAGGGTTGGAGATGTAGCATCAGTTGCATGTAGATGATCTACTGAGCCCAGCGTTTGTGTTAGTGTCTCTGGGTCCACCAGGGCGAAAAGCTCATGTATACTCTGTAGCTGTTCCCTGGAAATGAATGGCTCTCATTTTGCGGCACATGCAGGCTCTGTTTAAGTGCTTCATGATTTGCTGAGCTTCATAAGAGTGTGGTCTCAGGACTGAGCATCAGGGGTTTTTTCTGTCAGAAGTTTTTCATTAGGAGTGGGCTGGCTCAGTGCACTAAACATGTGTGTGAGCGAGGGAGAGAGTGTGTGTGTGTGAGAGTGAGTGAGTGAGAAAGATTGGGTGAGAAAGCTTGGGTGCACGATAACAGGGGAGAGCGATGGAGAGTGTGTGAGAGGGAGAACTAGATAGCTTGTATGTATGATAAGAGATGGATAGAGAGAGCATGCGAGAGAGAGAGAGAGAGAGAGTGAATGAGTGAGTGAATGAATGAGGGAGTGTGTGGACTGAAATGCCATAGCACTGGATGACACAGCTGCACTGCACTGCACTTACACACAGCCCAGGGCCAGTCATAACACTCCCTCGCTTCAGCTGCTCTCGCGGCCAATCAGAGGATGCCTGGTGCAGCTGGGGGCTGAGAGGAACCGGCTGTGAGCAGCCGAAGCTAGTGCTAGCTGGCTCAAACCGGATTGCACCGGTTCCTGCAGCAGCCAGTGAGGCGCCAGCCTGTGATGAATTGATGGTCTGTCAAAGCAGATTATGTGTGTGTGGAAGTGTGAGGGTGTTGGGGGGTGTGATTGGGGCAGGTCGATTGTGAGGAGGGGGTGGGGGGGTGTTTCATTATCTTTTTTTCTTTTCCCCAATGTTCTTTCAAAACTGAATAGACTATTTATTAGCACCATTTCCCCACAGTCACAAATCCTATACTTTACAGTGCAAAAGAGTGCAGTAACTCTTTGAAGACCACGACAGCACACAATCTTATACACTACACCCTCTGTACCAGCACTGCAAATCTATTTCCCATTAAGATATTACTACTGGTATCGCATTGGGCTTACCAGTAACCAGAGGCAGTGCACACACACAGACCTAGGCCATATATTTTATGGTAGCTATCAGAAGATATCACAGCACGCTGCAAAATGTTTTACTATTCAAATGTCCATGTAGGCTACTATGCTAGTTCTTGGAGTCTGTCTAGTATAGTATTATTATAAACCCAATTAAGATACAGTTGGGAATCATGATCGTGTAGGTTGTGAAATACATAAATAAATTGTAAATCAAATGTGTAAATGGGTGGTTTATAATCTGGCCAGTAATACAGGCTAAATCCAAATGTATGATGTAGATTTGTATAGTTGGTTGCTTTCTGTAGAAAACCAGTCCTTTTTGTTTAATTTTTTTTTAATGAAGTATGACAAAACATGATGTATTATACAGGCCTCTGATTTGCAATGCTCAGGCCCTCTAGTGATTTATGTAATGCTTTCGTGCAAAACATACCGGTGAGCTATCCTGAGACACTACGTTGATTAAGTGTTTGTTTGTTTTTGTCCCCGCTTGCAGTGAATGTGATGCGATGTGCAGTGTGCCACCAGGACTACAAACAGACAGACATCGTTGACAACTACTTTGTCAAGGATACCTCTGAGGCCTCGAACACTTCGGTTGAAAACTCGGGGCAGGTAAACAAACATGCTAATGTCTGTCTGTCTGTCTGTCTATGTCTGTCTGTCTGTCTGTCTGTCTGTCTGTATGTCACTTTCCTTCTGTAGCCGTCTCATTTTTAGAGGTCAATATGAGGACGTTTGCAGCAATGGCCGTTTCCAAATGCTTTGGTGATCTGTGTATAGGCTGTTTCTGCTAAATTTTTTCGTTTGTACTGAATGATTCAAATGCATGTCTTTATGATAAATAACTTCTGGTGAACGGAGAACCAATGGCTCTTCTCCTGCTCCCATTCTATAGCCTAATTGATGACTGTCTTTCACAATTCCATTTGCCTCCTAACTCCAGGTGGCAAGGCGACACCAAGGTGTGAACCTTCCTTTTGCTACCATGATAAAAACACCATTTGGCTGATGCAGATATTGTAATTAAATGATCTGATCAAAACACACATTTCTAACAGAATAGTCTGTAGTTCCTTACAGCTCTTGAAACTGTTTGGCTTTGGCTGACTCGGTAGACTCAAGTTATATCCTAATGTAGTCATTCAATTTAGAGCTGTGTCATATTGGGAAAGTATGTGAGAAACTTGACTTTAGTGTGACTGTATGCAATCAATCGTTATGAAATCACACCTTTAGAAATCCACACTTATAGTTCATTTGCTCTGGTCCACATCAGTTGTTGAGTTTGAAAATTCAATTCAAAATACAATTTTACCTGCTATCCGATTGTAGTCAATGCTTCACCCAGTTTGGGAAACCTTCCTACATTACTCAAACAGGCTCAGGTTACTCCTTTGCTTCAGAAACTTTCACTTAACCCGAAATGCATCACTTCAAACCACGTGAGAATGTTTATTCTGCTTATCGGTCAGATGTGTTTGTGGCGGGAGCAAGAAAGTAAATACAGGAAGAAGATCCTGTGTTGGACTAGTTCATATTTCTGTGCATTGCTGTGTAATGTAACATGGAGCAACAGCAGAATAGGCATTTGCTCTTTACCCTGGTAGTTATCTGGGCAATATACCAGGCAAAACTATACCATACCAAATGCACTTTGAGGAAACATCTTGGAAAAAAGTGCTTCACACTGCCATATACTACTAGCTGCTACTAACGTTACTACTATGCTAGCTGTTCCAGTTTGCTAGCTCTAGACAAAGAACACCTACTAGCTACAGGAGCCGTTTAGCTCAAACTTGCGGAGTATATCTGGAGGTTGGGTCGGCTTGGGGTCTGATCACATTCCCACCACAAACAAACCGTTCCAGAGTTCTTTCGGGGACTGGACCGAGACAACCTACACTCAAGGGTCTCAGTGATGTTGTTTTGGTCCGCACCCAAATGCAATTACTGTGCTCACACCTGCCCTGGGCAGTCATCTCGGGCCTGTGTGCACAGATGCACTCTTTGGATGCCAAGGTTTTGCAGCTCTTCATGTGTATATGCAGCCCAACTATTCATTTACCGTAGAGATGCACTCCCTTGGGATGTATTTGAGTCTGAAATGGATGGCTGCAGAGCCTGATAACAGGTGGGGGGGGGGCTGTCTCAGGCTGATTTGGGATTTTGGCTGATTTGCAGTGATGCGGGCAAAACTGTGATGCTCTACAGCCCTGGACTCGCAAAGAACTGCCAGCCACATCCACGCCCCTGAATACATTACTTGGCACAGAATACATTTAACAGCAGATCTAATCAAAACGGTTGGAGTGTACAACACTGCAAAGTAGTATTTTTTTGGTGCAGATGCAATCCAAACTGTTGGACTGTACAACTCTGCAAACTAGTGTTGTTTTGGGTCACCAGTCCTGTCTCCGCGGTTGGACCACAGTAATATGTTATATATATCTAGTAACGTTAGAGCACCAGGTCATAGTAAATGTCTTTGCCTCAGTGAAGCGCCACAGTGCGTTGAGGTGAAGGGATGCAAGGGATGCACCTGGGGTTTTCATGTTTAACAGAAGAGGGTTTGTTTTTTTAAAAGTGTTGTGCCTGTATTTGTGTAGGTGTGCACGAGTTGTGAGGACGATGCAACTGCGTTGGGCTTCTGCGTAGAATGTGGAGAGTGGCTGTGCAAGACCTGCATCGAAGCGCACCAGAGGGTCAAGTTCACCAAGGACCACAAGATACGCAAAAAAGAAGACCTGTCCCCTGGTAAGATGCTTACAAGACACGGATGTGTGAGCGAATTCGTTCATGAAACATTGATATTGATTTTTATGTTTTTAATTTATGTCTGTTATCAGTATGTGCATGTGTGGACATGTCAAGAAAACCGAGCCGTGATCAACTTGGTTGCTCTGATCAATAGCCTTTGATTTTTAGCGAGATGGTGGTGCTGATGGTGCTAGTCTGTCTTCGCACTTCAGCTGTGGACCCCAGTGCTTGTTGCCATAGCAACTGGAGAGCCCGTTCAGATGCAGTCAGTCTGTCTTTCTGCTACAGTGTTCATAAACCCAAACTTGTATATATACTTATGTGCTCTCTCTCCCTCTCTCTCTGCCCCCTCCCCCCCCCCCCTCCCCTCTCTCTGTTGAGATTGATTGAGCTTGATTGCATTGAGCACAAGATTGCGGTTGATTGGGCCAGTTGTTTTTGACTAGGTCAGGTTGGTAGTGGGAACCATAGCCCCTCCCCCGATTGCATTGTTGAAAGCTGGCGCACCAAGCCCTCCCAGGGTCCAGCTGAAAGCTTTCCAGTGTGTGGGCCTGAGCAGGAGTGGATGTGTGCTGCTTGGTGGGATTGCTCATGTGTGACGGCTAGTTCACTGCTGGCTAAATCA
This sequence comes from Clupea harengus, assembly GCF_900700415.2. Lineage (NCBI taxonomy): Eukaryota > Metazoa > Chordata > Actinopteri > Clupeiformes > Clupeidae > Clupea > Clupea harengus. The sequence continues at coordinate 5,622,113 of NC_045155.1, read as the reverse complement.
CTGCTGGCTGTGTGTGTGTGTATGAATATGAAGATTTTCATCTGTGTGTGTGTGTATCTTTTCTCTATATATATATTTCTCTCTTAATTATTGTATATCATGTATTCCTCTTCTTTTTTTTTTCTCACCTGCTTTCTCTCCCTCTCTTCTCACACTCCCCCCACCCTTTCTGTCTCTCACCTTCTTTTCTCTCCTCCTGTCACACCTCCAATCTCGCCCTCACACTCATACCCCCCACCCCACTTCTTGTCTCTTTCATTTCCCTGGCTCACAGAGGCAGTGGGGGCGTCGGGGCAGCGACCTGTCTTCTGTCCCGTACACAAGCAGGAGGCCCTGAAGCTCTTCTGTGAGACGTGTGACACACTAACCTGCCGAGACTGTCAGCTACTAGAACACAAAGAGCACAGGTTGGTACTGCCCTGAAGCTTCTAGAACACAAAGAGCACAGGTTGGTACTGCCCTGAAGCTTCTAGAACACAAAGAGCACTGGTCAGTACTCCACCGAGGTTTCTAAAACACAAAGAGCACTGGTCAGTACTCCACCGAGGCTTCTAAAACACAAAGACTGCAGATTTGCTGTTAGAACACAAAGAACTTAGGTCAATTAACAATCATAAAATGTTCATTTGTAATACACAACCAAGTGGTTCAGCCCATAGAACACAGCTGGCACTAGAATAATGGTCACATTGAAAGCTAGTTATGAGAAAAGATATGTGCATGCGCGATTAATAAGCGTCTGCGGTTGGATATGAAACGGCAGTTTTTGTTTACCATATCTGTCCTTTAAAAAAATACCTCAGTGTGGTTGACCTCTTTGAAGTTTCAGTTTAGCTGTAGACTCCACAACAGCGAGCGTGGCCAAATGATGACCCGAGAGATCCCAGTTTTGTTTCCTGTCACCACATTTTGCCCCGCTTTGAGCTTGACGGGTCACACTGTCCACACTATACCACTGCCTGCAGCTACATTTGATTTGTTTGGCTCTACCATTTGGCAGGTACCAGTTCTTAGATGAGGCTTTTCAGAACCAGAAGGGCATCATTGAGACCTTTATGGCTAAACTCCAGGAGAAGAGGAGCTATGTCCATTTTTCAGCCACTCAGGTGCAAAGCAGGTATGAGATTATTTTCTTTGTCAGTCTATTTCTGCACTTAAGTACACAGTAAAATGGTGCAGGGAGAATCGGTCACATTACAATTGTACGCTTTTAACATATCAGCAAGGGACGTTTGATATTGAGTGATGTATTTCTATTCTGTTCTATTCTATTCTATTGTGGATTGCAGCTGATATAGAATGGTGGTGCCTAGCAACAATTGCCTGATGCCCTGTGGCAGTTTAATTTAGTCTTTTCCTCACTGTGGTGTACTGGCAATCTGATCTTCCCTTTCTCTCTCTCTCTCTCTCTCTCTCTCTCTCTCTCTCTCCTCAGACTTAAAGAGGTTACCGAAACGCACAAGAAGGTGGAACATGAGATCAAGATTGCTGTGTTCACACTCATCAATGAGATTAACAAGAAGGGAAAATCACTTCTCCAGCAGCTGGAGGTATGTGGGCTGGAGCTGGGGATGTTTAAGCAGTGTGCAGCTCTTCAAGATTTACTCCATCCTTTTTGTTTGTTGTGGATAGTTCACATCTTTTTTTGGCTGGAAGGGGATCGATTTTCTGATAAAGTTGCCAGTGAAATAAAACACAGAGTATGTGTATTACCTTAATGTGATAAATTGTGAAATGTTTGTGTTGAAGCACTCTCAGCAGGCTGTGCTCTGACGTAAAAGTGCTATTTGTTTAGCTGGGGCGTCCTGCCTCTAGACAGAATTTCATAATAAAATATTTATTAAAAACCCCCTTTTGATGAAAAAATCATAAACATTTCCAAAGTGAATTACAAGGAATTATTTAGGTGGTTAGAGTTTCATGAACGCATATCGTCCTGCATATACTTCAGAGACCCTGATCAAGATTAATGCCAAAAACCTCCTCACAAACCACAACCGTTCCAGTTTAAAAATGTAGTAGTCTGCAGAGGCGTTCTCTTTCCAACTAACTGGTTACTAGGCATTCCTCCAGGCCCTGCTTTGATCTTCTGTCTTCTGGCAAATTCTGTTGCTGACTATACATTCTCCGTCTGTGCGTCTCTCTTCTTTCTTCTTTTCCTTTCCTTTATTTCTTACTTTCTTTCTTCTTCTTTCTATCTTTCTTTATTTCTTTATGACTCTGTCTTACTTTCTCCTATTTTCTCCTTCTCTCTCTCTCTCTCTCTCTCTCTCTCTGTCTCCCAGAGTGTGACGAAGGAGCGCAGTGTGCGTCTGCTCAGCCAGCAGAAGGACATCAACAGTCTGGGCCAGCAGATCCTGCACGTGCTCAACTTCACCCACTGGGCGCTCACCAACGGCAGCAGCACCGCGCTGCTCTACAGCAAGAGGCTGGTAAGACTCACACGGCCAGTGTGGACTCAGTGGGCAATCTCTATGGATTGGAAGTCATTGTTGGCACAAAAACTATAAATTATCTGAAAATGGTTAAGGGCAAAGACCTTTGCTCTGTTAGGGCTACAGCACAGTATCGTCTGTTTATTAGTTTATTTACTAATAAAAAAAAGATTAACAGCGTGAAAGAGTCAGTGCTTCACTGGGAAAGTCCCAACATTACCACTTAGCACATAGCAATGTCACACCTGGATGATGTGGTCTGTTTTTGTCTATTCTAGATCACCTACCAGTTGCGGTACATTCTGAAGGCCCGTCTCGACCCAGCGCCTCATGCCAACGGCGCCGTGCGTTTCTTCTGTGACCCCACCTTCTGGGCCAAGAACGTGGTCAACCTTGGTCAGTGCACCCACACACATCTTGACTTACTTCCAGGAAGATGGCGGAGTAATGTCTACTACAGCATGTTTAAAGCCACGTCATTTCAGCTTTCCATTTAATTAGGTTGCATCTCTTATTCTGGTCATTGCCTGGAATGGGTAACCGGCATGTGGTTAACCATAGATAACCCAATTTTCATACGGCTTTCTGTTGAACTGCCTGATGTCCCCAGATAAAGCTTGGCTGATTACACTGGCTACATTTAATGTGTATTGTGTGGTTTATAGGGATGATATGCAGTATTTACCTTGTCCTTTGTAGCGTTTTATTTAATTAGTCAAAGATGGGACAAAAAAAAGTGGTCCTATTTCTCTTGCTGTCTGCGCTGAAATTTACCACAAAGGTTTTAGTTCCTTAATGTTGACAAATGATGACAACCCTTAGTGGTGATGATATAAACTAATATGACTGTGAGAGTAATATTTGTTAGGCAAATATATTCAAATACTCCTAAGCTTTTCTGATGCCCCAAAAACTGTAAATCTTGTGCCCTTAAAGCTCATAGCAGATTTTGCAGTGAATGGGAAGAAGTATTTTTGTGATGAGTGGACTTCTGCGGCCTGCCTTAATCTTTACAGCTCTGTTCTGGCCAGCCCAGCTCTAGACACCCGCTTTCAGGAGATGATTCAGCTTGCTACGCTCAAGGGGGCTGGTTTAGGAGTGGTTCAAGGCAGAGTGTTGGACTACATTTCATTATATTGTATTCATATGAATTTTATCTCTTTGTTCTCTGGGGTTGTCTCACAGTTATTTTGTTGATATTATTTTCTCTGTACAATTGTCAGATGTATGGAAATTGTCAGATAAGGTGTTTGTGGAGCTAATGTGGAGTAGGCTAGTTTATTGGTCACTTTAAGACTAATATTGGTGTTGGCCCAGTGAAGTGTTCACCTGAGTAGCTGCCTTGTCTCGAATGTTTACCCTCACCAATTAATCTCTGACCTACTCTTCAGGTAACCTGGTGATCGAGAAGGTCCCTCCGTCCGCTCACCCACCCAACATGATGACCCAGATGCCCCCGGGTCACAACCACCACGGGAAGCACCCGGGCCAGATCAACCTGGCCCAGCTGAGGCTGCAGCACATGCAGCAGGCGGCTGTCCTGGCCCAGAAGCAGCAGCATCACCAGCAGCATCACCACCAGCACCACCATCCGCAGCAGCAGCAACAGCAGCAGCAGCAGCTTCAACAGCAACAACAACAACAGCTGAACCAACAACAGCAACAGCAACACCAACAACAGCAGCAGCAACAACAGCAACAGCAGCAACAACAGCAGCAACAACAACAACAACACAACACCAACAGCAACAACACCAACAACAACAACAACAACACCAACAACAACAGCAGCAGCATCAGCAGCTACAGCAGCAGCACCAGCAGCAGATACAGCAGCAGATGCGCATAGCCTCGCAGATGTCCCAGATGCCCAGGCAAGCAGGGCCTGGGCTGGTCCAGCAGCAGGTATGTCTGGCGTTGTGCTGGGGCTTTGACCTAGTCTTTGGGTGATGAGACCATGTGACATGTGAGATGGGCATTGTGATGGCTAACTTTCATGGTGATCAGGTTGTAGGTAAACATTGTGGTTGCTGTCCTTGGTCCTCGCCCGTGGTGGTGTGCCAGAAAGCACCACACCAGGCTCAAACTGTGGTTGTTTTCTGACCTGCAGTGGTGGTGAGCCAGGGAGTGGGGAGTTTTGAGCGGGGAGTTATTTTCGTGTGACCGCTTTCACGAGGAGGGGGGTGGGGGTGGGGCTGGGGGTAGATTGCATAAGCAATGTTTAGTTTGGACTATTGGAGCAAGTGGGTTGATTTGAGTTTAGTTAGCTGGAGTGGTTTACAAGTGGCTAGCTTAAGGGGTCACGGAGTCTGCCGTTTGAGTGGTCAGGACATGGTCAGGTAGTGCAGTTGGAGCTATTACTTTAGCTGAGGGGAGTGGCTGCTTTGAGCTGCGGTTAGGTGAAGGGGGGTGGAATAGGGCTCATTACAGACGGGGAAGAAGCAGAAGCAGAGTATTGAGCTACCCTTTTGGACCCAGTTGGACAATCTGCTCTGTGAATTAGTACCAACTGGGTGTGCCATCAACTAACGTCATCCATCAGTGTGGGTGGGGGGGGGGGGGGAATTCTGTCAGTGGAGCACATGGTTTATACGTTGCAAATACTGCAGTTCTGATGTAGCATGACATTGCAGATCTAGGCCAGATGGTATCTGGGTGGGAGAATTTCTCATGAAGATCAGCGCCGACTTGCACAATGATGCTTTGTGATTGGGGAGCTGTAGTATTGCATCTCTTTGTCTGTGCGAGCAATTTCAGTTTATGAGGAGATTGTGCCAAAAAAGAACCTGCTCTAGCCCCAGCTATGGGAAAACTGATTATGAAGTACTGACATTAGACTGATGGCTGTTCACTAAGTATTCCTCCTTTTAAAAAAAAAATCAGCCCCCCAGGCTCATCAGCATGCAGCAGAGGGGGGACGTGAACGGCGGCCCACAACACATGTACCCACCCCATGCCCTGCGGATGCCCCCTGGTCAGGTGCGCACGTCCAGTGCTCAGCCTCGCCTCAGCGGGCAGCAGTACCCCATGATGCAGCCTCAGCTCCAGAGACAGGTCAGTCACACGACCCCTCCAATGGGCCTGAGAATCACAATACCAACTTGTAGGCTTTCTCTGAGAATAAATTCTATGAACTGAACCGTATGTGTGTATATGTGGCCAACCTTTAGAATGGTTATTTCATTGACACATGAAATGGTTCCTTGAATATTGTACAGCAGAAACTACGTGCAGTAGAATTCAACCATTTTAGAGGCAAATCCTTCTATAGAAATGAGGTGGTTAGCTGTTCACCCGAAAAGTTCGGTCTGGGAAAAGGAGAAGTTGTCATGGTGTGTGGTCTTTGTGATGAAATGAACACAATGACTCTCTGTTCTTATGTATTACTGATAATCAGATAAGCGTTGTAGACATTACTCAGGGTTTCCACGGCCATCGAAAAGTCAAATAATGTTTAAAATCACATTTTCCAGGGCCTGGACAAGCCACGGAATGCAGTAAATGCTTTGAAAGTTTGGTTGACGTAATGATATTTAGGACGTTGAAGATAACGTATATCTTAATGTATAATGTATGGATTCATGCGATCGCTTTCCTACTCCCAGTAAACAGTTTGGAAACAGAGTGTGAGGGGAGGAGCACGTTTGATCCAATCTCGTTTCATTCTCTTTGAAGCTTCAGTCTGTGCCCCGCCCTCCGAAGCTTTCTCCATGTCCTCGTGTAGTGTAAATCAATATGGAAATGCGCCATCCTGTTGTAATGTTGCTGTTGCCTACACTATGGCGGGTAGGTTTGAATAGCCTATCTATTATTGTCAAATAGATAATTTCCATTGAACTGGTTATTTTTTAATTCTACAGCCTTACTAATTCTAATTCTATTGAATTGCCCATTTCATTTCATTGAGGGAGAGTTAATAACCCCAAGTTCAATACGGTCCGATTTTGGAGCGCCTCTGATGAAATTTCACACAGTTTATTTTAAATAAACATTCGTTAACAATGTATAAGTATTATAGCTTAATGGTACAGGCCTCATCTGTGGGCCAAATAGGCCTAATTAACGGCAGCCAGATGTTAAGTGACTGAGTAGCCTACTCTGTGGAAGACCAGTGGTGTAGTGGGAAGTTTGAATTGTAGTGGGAAGTTTGAATTGTAGTGGGAATTCTTTTTTTTTTTTTTTTAAGTTAAGTCTAAACGGTTCCAATACGTTGTGACGGCCAAATCTGACACAACGCAATGCTCAATGCTTGTACAGGGAGGGAAAAGTGATCCCTTACACCAGGGGTCGGCAAGTAACTTGGGCCGCGGGCCAGTATTTTTCCTCGCCACTAGGTGGCGGGCCAAAGTCTGGGTTACTGCATATTAAGACAAGATAGATAGGTGCACTCGCAACAACTAGGCCTACATGGAGAATGGATAGGTCTACTACAAATAACTAATGATAATAAACCATGTGAATGAGCCCATTGGTTGTCTGTTTGAATAATTGAATTATTTTAACGAACTCTCTTATCCCCCTGTCAATATAGCCTTGCCTATTGTGAATAATAGCAATGACGAATTTTTTTCAACATTGAGCCTCCTAATTAGACCTAGGCTACCACTTAGAGTCCATCTTAGACTACTTTTATTTCGAAATAGTTGGTTGACGCACCTCCTTAAAATGTTTATTGTTTGGGAAAATAGAGTGCAGAGAGAAATTAGACATACATTTTCTGAAGTTTCTTCTGAAATGTTTCTTACGGGCTTCGGAAAAACAACGTAAGCAAAAGACATCCGCCAAATTCATGCACGCTTGAAAATGCGGTCCTACGCAGCAGAAGTTTTCTGGGCTGTGCTCCCCCGGAAGAGTTTTCTTAAATTGAAAGCGCGTTCTCGTGCTCCTGAATTTGCATACATACACGCCCTGCCAGCTCCTTATAAGGGCACGCAACCGTAGTGACGTGTGCAGTCGGAATCGACCGAATCTACACGAAAGCAACTCGTAAACGAGTCATGTCAAAGCGGTTTCGTGTACATTACATTTAGTCATTTAGCAGACACTTTTGTCCAAAGCGACGTACAAGGGATAGAACAGTCAAGCTACGAGCAATAGAGACCTAGTGTAACAATAAATACTACTTTACATAAGAAATAGAAAAACGAAATAGGAAATAAAAACGAAGTGCAGGAATGTAACTGCTATAAGTGCAAGTTAAGCACTAGTCGAAGTGCCAGTTAGGAAGGGAGGTGCTCTCTGAAGAGTTGGGTCTTCAAAAGCTTCTTAAAGGTAGAGAGGGACGCGCCTGCTCTGGTAGTGCTAGGCAGTTCGTTCCACCAACGTGGAACTACTTGAAAATTCTGGATTGCCGTACTTGCACAGACGGCAGTGCCAAACGACGCTCACTAGACGAGCGCAGCATTCCGGTGTAGTCCTTTTATTTATTTTATGACATCACCAACGGGGCCATCTTGTGGTTTTTTAAGGAATCGCATTTGAGAAAACTCTGACCGAGTTACGATTGCTATTTCGAGTTCGGAAAGTCTTCTGAAGTTCAGAGCAAATCCCAGATGAGAAAACTTTCATGAATGCCAAATGTTGTCCTAAATCCAATTCCTCTTAAATTCCTCTTAAATTCCTCTTAAATTCTTCTTAACTGCGTTCGAGAATGAGGCCCAATGTCTTTGTCAAAAGGTCTGAAGAGGAAAGTTGACAACGACAACAGAGCCTATTAAACTTTGCCTTTATCTTACCCGGCTTCATTAATGGAAAGCCCATGTGTCTCACCTGCAACAAAGTTGTTGTGGTTTGCAAAGGGTACAATGTCAATGATCTAGCTATGTCTCTTCAATTTAAGGAGTGATGAGGCTGGTGCACTCAATAGCTCGCTATCGACTAACATTACCTCAGACAAGGTAGCTAGCTAGCAGGTTAGCTGGCAAAATAGTCTTACAAAACGAGATGACGATACAAATTTTAAAAGACGTTTTTTCTGACTTCCACAAACAGAAAACACAGCCGATTACCCACGTTGTCATTATTGGTGCACAAAAACAGCTCTCACTGACTGACACTGGTGCTTGCTTTGTAGTAACAAAGTGACTTGTCATTTCTATGAGTGAGGTAACGTTAAAATTAGCTTTATTGAACGTCCTACAAAAGTCCCCCAATAAAAGTGTCATGGGTTTACGATCCATTTCAATTTCATTGATCTAACGATGTCAATTCAGAGATGCTAGTTATAAACCAACCGACACTTCTCTGTGACAACCATACGAAGACGTTACGAGAGGGTTGCCTTGCCAGAACAAACAGGAGGATGCTAGATAATATTACTATTTCTAATACGTTTTTGAAATTTGACATCAACATGGTCTGTCATCCAAACGTGGTGGCTCGTCATCGTTGGTGCACATAAATACTGTCTCATCCAGTGAGAATAGACGCGGGCGTTTAGGATTACTAGCCATAACTGTAAAACACACAGTTTCTCCTCAGGCGATCTGTCAGTAGTGAGATGTAGCGATAAAAAACTTCAGAAAAGTCAATGACAGGAAACCCAGTTTCCGGTTTCAAAATAAAAGTAAAATGTTAATCTAACCATTAGCGGGGTATTATTTCATGAATTAATGTTGTAGTATAAAAACTGTCTCCTTTAAAAAAAAAAAACTGCTACGATCGGAATAATTTGACGGGCGGGCCACAATTTGCCCGCGGGCCGCCTGTTGCCGACCCATGCCCTACACCCCTGTTCAACATGATTAACATTTCCTCAGTTGTAGTAGCATACCAGTTTAAAGGCTTGCCCTGAAAAATCAATTCCAGGTATAAGTATAATCCGTTGATCCGTTCATCCAAGTATTAACTGTTTATTTACCAAGGTTATTTACCACGTATTGTTGTAGTGAAATAAACACTTGAAAAGCTCAGTTTGGTTATATGCAAAAACGATGGACTTTTAAGTATAACCTTTTACGTCACATCCCAACATGAAAACATAACTTAAACCAGCAGATTTATTTTTCAGTGGTGGCAGTGCACCATTAGTCAGTGTAGGCCTGTGTCATTGGACAGCACCTCTCCTTTGAACTGAATTTAAAAGAAAGAAAAAGAAAACCTCAGTGCATAGTACAGTGCATTGACGACACAAATTTACCAAAGATGATTTTAAATAACACTTGACTGTAGGTTTAGTCTATTAACTATTTTTAATAACTAAATGAGACAAAATATAGGGTCATATATTTATGTAATTAGTAAACATAATATGCATTGACAATCAAACCACTACTATTAAAGTAAAAAATGTTCTGCTAAAGAAAAGCACTGAGGGTTGTGGTCTTATGTGGCTCATGCACACAACAGCACCACTGCCGAAAACGATCCTAGAGGAAACACTGTAGGTCTAATGAAATTAACTATGGTATTGGACTGTTCTATTAATAATATTTCATTGTGCAAATTTCTGCATCGTGCTACCGTTTTCACTTGAATTTGACATAGCATAGCCAGCTTATTAGAAATGGAATGGAAAAGTTATATAATGGAATGGACACAATTTTTTTGCAGGTTGCGAAGTCATGTACATTTCATTAAGGGTCATTAAAAAGTCATGGAAAAGCTTTGAAATATTGTCAATTAAAATGGGTGGGAATCCTGATTACTGATAACCACGTCGTCATATTTATCCATCCCCTTTGACCTTGTTCTGTTCCTGTAGCATTCCAACCCAGGGCATGCTGGTCCATTTCCTGTGGCGTCGCTGCACAACGTGAGCGCTACCAGCCCTACCAGCCCCACGAGCGCCAGCATGGCCAATGCCCACGCATATCGCGGACCCGCCAGCCCCATCATTGGCGCCATCGAGCTCATACCCTCCGTTACCAACCCTGAGAATCTGCCGTGCCTGCCCGACATCCCGCCCATACAGGTAGGCTTTCTCTCCCAGCTGCACCTTTCTCTGCTTGTGCTCCCCGTCTCCAGCTGTCCTTGCAGAGGAAATGTCCGGTGAGGTTCTACCATCCATATACCAGGACCGTTCTAGCAACTGTTCTATCTATCTATCTATCTATCTATCTATCTATATATATATATATATATATATATATATATATATATATATATAGATAGAGATATATATATAGTGGTGGCCAAATTATTAGAACACCTGACAGATCTGAAAATATTGACCTTTTTTTTGCCTCCAAAACATGATTTCATTTCATAATGTTCATGAAACATGCAGATGGAGTCCTACTGTTTTTATCCACTTTTAACTTTATATTTGGTATGTGCAGCAATTACAGCAGCACATCTCTCTGGCATAGTGTCAATATATTTCCTGAGAACTTCAAAATGAATGTTATCCCATGCCTTCTGCCACTCAAGCCAAAGGCTTTTCTTTTGAATGTACAAAAGATCTGTCCAGTTTATTTTCCAACTCGCCCCAAATTTGCTCGATGGGGTTGAGGTCCACACTTTGAGGGGGCCAGTCCATCATTTTCAATGTTCCAGCAGATTTCTTCTGTCGCAGGTAGTTCCAGCAATAGTTAGAAGAATGTTTAGGGTCATTAACCTCTTGGAAAATGAATCCTGGCCCAATAAGACGATGGTACGCCATGCCTCACCAGAAGTCACCTGTTCCTGAGGCTGAAATGGCACCCCACACCATAATACTACCCCCTCTGTGTTTAACTGTTGGCAAGAGACACTCATTTTTATCTGAAACTCAATCTCTCCCCCTCCCTCCGTCGAACATACACATAATATATACAGCGGGTAAAATAAGTATTGAACACGTCACCCTTTTTCTCAGTAAATATATTTCCAAAGGTGCTATTGACATGAAATTTTCACCAGATGTTGGTAACAACCCAAGAAATTAAGTTATGTGTATTAATGGAAAAATAACACAGGGAAAAAGTATTGAACACATGAAGAAAGGGAAGTGCAAAAAGGCATGGAAAGCCAAGAAAACAGCTGAAATCTGTCAGTAATTAGAAAGCAATCCGGCCCCTTGTCCGTGCAAACCAATGCCCCAACTGGTGGCCTGT
>NC_045155.1:5590643-5605643 GCF_900700415.2 Clupea harengus | reverse complement strand
ACCGTTGGAGTTTTGACTGACAGAAGAAAACCAGCTCATTTGGCACGGGGTTTGTTTCTGTAAATGCTATACACATGATTCATTAACTTTGCACAATTCTTTCACGGCTATGTTGGCAATATGATCGTGACGGGCTACATACCAGCCCGTGAACATGGGGCAGCCATTCTTAATATGAGCCAAATATGCTGTCCTTCTATTTACTATGCAGTAAACAGAAAGGGTCATGTATGTTTGGAAACCAAAGTGATCGGTTGGACTTGGTGGGAAGTGTCTGCAACTGGGTCTTGACCACGAATGTAAATGTTTTCATCCGCTGCTGGATTTTTTCAGTACAGAGGGAGAGACTGTGTGGTTGGCACATTGCAGGCAGGCTCACTTTCCCTGCAGTCGTAGACTAGTATATGAATCTCAAAGTGATTTAAGTATTGCATACCTGCCTGTCGGGTGTTGAGTTCACAGTCAGTACCTTCAAAGTGGAGAGTCGCTTCAACACGCACATTAGGATCCGTGACTCTCACACACGCCATTTAATACTGTTCCATATCACCCGTTATAATAAACCTGTGCTATGCGGTTCACTAAGGGCACACATAGTGTCCAGTAACCTTCATACACCCGTCATATCCCTACGCAAGGCTGCACACTGAGGTATACAAAGGCATTCACACTCACACACACACACACACACACACACACACACACACACACACACACACACACACACACACACACACACACACACACAGACACACAGACACAGAGACACAGAGACAGAGCTTTCCAGATATCTTGTACATCAGAAGTCACATCCCCACTTTACATTGCTGACCCAAAAACTGGCCTGTGTATGCACGTGCCTGCACACACACACACACACACAAAGTACACGTGACACCCCCCCCCACCCCCGTGCACACGCCAGCACCTTTTCATGACCATGCACTCCTGTGATGTTTTTGTTATGACGCTCATGTTCTCTGTGCTGTGCTGTGACTGCAGTGGGTGGAGCCATAGCATAGCCACTGCTGTTAACCTCTGACCCCCGCCTGCTGTTAACCTCTGACCCCAGCCTGCCGTGTGTGTGTGTGTGTGTTTGTGTGTGTGTGTGCTCTCCCCAGTGGTGAGTGGATGTGCACCTTCTGCCGGAGCCTGAGTAGCCCCGAGATCGAGTACAACTGTGACGACGACGCTCCCAAGAAGGACCAGAGCGAGCCGGTCCTGAGTCCCGAGGACCAGCGGGTCAGTACTGGAGTGGTGACGCCTGAGTGTATGATTTTGTCGATTTAAAAATGTTGTGGCCAAAAGACACACGGAAGAAAACAAACTTTTGCCATCTTCTTATGGTCATATGGTGTTTGTCAAAGTATCAATATAATAGCGTGGAAAATAGTATTGCAATGCGTGCTCATTTGGACAAGCTCTAATGATCCCCTAACACCTGTGCGCCGCTGGTGGGGCAAGTCTGGTGTTCTCACCACACCGCTGGTTTGACATTCCGTCTACCCCACTCCAACGGCAGTGCTGCAGATACATGCAAAATTAGCTGCAGGCGGTTTGCCATTTGCTAGAGAACACACACACACACACACTCACACATGCACACGTAGATACACAAGGGCAGATACACAATGGCAGATTCACACAGAGATGCACAAGGGCAGATTCACACACACACACACACACACACACACACACACACACACACACACACACACACACAGATACACACACACAGATACACACACAGATACACACACAGATACACAAGGGCAGGCGCGCACACACACACACACACGGATACACACACAGATACACACACAGATACACACACAGATACACAAGGGCAGGCACACACACACACACACACACACACACACAGATACACACACAGATACACAAGGGCAGGCACACACACATTCACACACGCACACACAGATACACACACAGATACACAGACAGATACACAAGGGCAGGCACACACACACACACACAGATACACAAGGGCACTCTGACACCTTCACTTTCTGTTTTGCATTCACTCACACACATGGTCTCGCATTCAGTCTAAGCCCTATTGTATGTGAGAAAGTGATTGTGCACGCACACACACACAGCTTTTCTTTCCTTACACACATCTTGCACTCTCCTTTTCCATTATCCGTCCAAGTTTTTTTTTTTTTCTCGTCACGTGTATCTTCCATGGTTCCCTGGTGTCATCTCTTCTCTTCTCCTCTCCTGTCCTTGACCACAGAGGTGCCAGCGGCTGCTGCTGTATGTGTTCTGCCATGAGCTGAGCGTGGAGTTCCATGAACCCGTGTCCTCAACGGTGAGTAATCATCCGCTGCTCTCAGATCTGTAATCTGAAGACAAGAAGGTTCCTACATGGACTACTTGAAGTTCGTTTTAGTCGCTGGCGGAATAAACTGAAGAAGGCCTCAGAGTTAAGAAAAAACACCCATTTTTTCGTGAGAGTCTAAGTCTAAGATTCATACTGTTGAGAGAACATCGACAAGGAGTTATTTGGCAAAGTGGGGAAATTGTGGCTGAAATGGCCGTGCTTTATTCAGTTATAAAACAATCTGCCCATCCATTATGGCCACATAGAATTGTGCCTTTTGGTCAGCTGTTTTTTTTAGGAGCATTCCTTTTAACCAGGTGTGGATTCCTATTTTTAATATGGATGCTTCCCCAGGTCCCCAACTACTATAAGATCATTAAGCAGCCAATGGCCCTGAACACGGTGAAGCAGAAGCTGCAGCTGAAGCACCCGGAGCACTACCACAGCCCCGGCGAGTTTGTGGCCGACGTGCGCCTGGTCTTCAGCAACTGTGCCAAATACAACGAGGTGAGTGGCATGTGCCTGTACTGGCGCCGTCTGGCCAAAGGGCAAGTCTCTCTGGAACGCCTCAGGCTGGGGATCACTTAACACACGCACGTGCTCAAATATATACATTCTGTAGCATGTACACATACACATACACATACACACACACATACATACACACGCACGTGCTCAAATATATACACTCTGTAGCATGTACACATATACATGCACATATACTGTACATACACATACACACACACACACACACACACATACACACGCACGTGCTCAAATATATACACTCTGTAGCATGTACACATACACATGCACATGCACACTAGCACAAACAGAATGCGCCTATGTACACACGCACGAAAACACACATCCACACTGGCACACATGCTGTACACAGCGTTTGGAAACACACATCCACACTGGCACACATGCTGTACACAGCGTTTGGAAACACACATCCACACTGGCACACATGCTGTACACAGCGTTTGGAAACACACATCCACACTGGCACACATGCTGTACACAGCGTTTGGAAACACTAATTTCATTTCACACAACTAATCTTTTCCACAGCAAGGGGGGGGGGGGGGAAAGCACTGTTTTCTGCCTTCCTCTTAGTAATGCAGGCATTTTATCCCAGTGAGGGCATTACCTTAATGTATTTTAGTTTAATCAGTTAAATGGATAAAAGCATCTGCCACAGGTAAATGTGAAGAAAAAAAAAAAAATCTTCACATGTTCCCTGGAATTCCAGCCAGCACTGGGATAGCCCACAGAGAGGGGAATTAATGTCTTGATTGTCCCGGTTAGGTTGGGGCTCATGGCTATAGCATTTAAAATTAAATCAGGTGCAATGCTGTATATTGGCTGAAGGAAACTCCATTCTGCATCCCTTGAAATCCCCTCCTCTTCTGAAGACGCATGATATTTCAAGGATGTGTGATTGAGTTGCATGCTCAACAGGCAAACTCTCATCCAACTGCACATACCAATAAGATGCCTTTGTTTAAGAGGCATCACGTTTCTTTATGAACACATGCCTTTGTGGCCCTGCTTCTTTGCAGGCTTAAGCATAATGGATTTTTTTCTTGTTTTTCTGTGTGAACTTTGACCTTCGGACAGCCTTTGAGCAATTGACAGTAAATGAGAGGGAGAACCATTTCTCTGTTCCTTTTTGTGGTTTCAAAATGACACCTCCGCTTTTAGATGGTCAGTAGTGGCGGTTTCCCAGGGAAATGCAATGCGTATGAGAAGTTCAGAGGCCGTTAAGCACAGATCTAGAAAAGCCCACCGTGAACACATACTGTGTATATGATGCTAGACTTCCCTTCTCACTAAGGAGTAGGAGGCATATGGCAGGTTTTAGATTAGTAGGAATAGTTCTTCTACTGACCTCAGGTCAGTAAAATCGAATGGGCCCACTAGCATTAAATTGTAATTTGGAAAATCGACTTAAATCTTTATCTTGGTTACGTCAGTCAGTCATTGTAATGGTAGGAGGGTGGCCTTGGGTCGCTCTCTGTTTTTCATGCCTGTGACTTTTGTCCGTCAAAGAAGCACCATATAAAAAAAAATAAAAAAAATCTCAGTTTTGGACATGCGTGCCCTAGGATCAGTTATCCAGCTACTGCTGGATAATCTCCTATTTAGAAAAGAACCTGATTTAAGACTTTCATGTGTATGTTTGCCATTTAGAGTAATGTTTTGGCAAGCATGATATTGTGCATCCTTGGACAGCTGGAAATACAGCTGAGGATAACTCCTCTCTGTATGTGCTATAAAATCTTTCTTCCCCCCCCTTTTTGTGTGTTTTGTTTTCTTTCTCTCTTTTTTTTTGTATTTTATTGTACTGTTATCGCCCTCTTTAGATGTCTCGCATAATCCAGGTTTATGAGGAGGAACAGATTAATGTGCAGGTAAGCTGTTGCCAACACACATCGATGAAGGGTTAAAGCGCGTTCCAGCGGTTCATCCGAGTCCCCAACCACACTCCTCTAATTTTGTCTTCTTCTCTTCTCCCCCACCCACCCCTCCTCTTCTTTACCAATATGGGCTCTCTGCACTCCTTCCTCTCTCTCTGCTCTCTGTCCTCTACACTCAATCTCTCACTCATACACACTCCATTCATCACATCTCCGTCTCTCTTTATCACTCATCCTCTCTTTCTCATACACAACCACACACACATACACACACACTCCCCCTCCTTCTCTTTGTCCTTCTCTTCTCCTCCCCTCCCCTCCCATGTTCTTTGACAGGCGGACTCGGAAGTGGCAGAGGCTGGGAAGGCAGTGAGTCTGTACTTTGAGGAAAGGCTGGTGCAGCTCTACCCTGACCAGAATTTCCCCGTTGCCCCCGACGACAAGCCCTCAATGGACAAGGAGAAGGAGGAGAAGGAGAAGGAAACGGAGAAGGAAAAAGAGATGGAGAAAGAGAAAGAGAAGGAGAAGGAGAAGGAGAACGAAATGGAAATGGAAATGGAGATGGAGAAGGAGAAGGAAAAGGAGAAAGAGAAAGAGGAAGAGGAAGTAGGAGCGGACAAGGAGGCCTCCGACGACTCAGATGATGACATACAGCCAAAACGCAAGCGCTTAAAAGCAGAGGACAAGACACTGCATATAAAATGAGAGCGAGAGCGAGGCAAGAAAGTGACTGAGCCCCAAGTGAGGAAAAGATGGCAACTCGGAAAGGCTTCACGTGAAAGTGAAGAGCGGATCGGTCTTCCTTTTCTTTTCATCACCCCCACTCATTCTCTTACTCAGACTCTAGGTCATATGCTGGACCTGCTGGCATATATCAAGTTCCAGTGCTACTTCTTATTCTCCCACTATGAAAAATGCCTTGTTATAAAAAGAATAAAACTTTACGAAGTCAAGAGTGTACACAGAGCAGCGAAGAAACTTTTATAGTTGGCATACCCAGATGACACTGATGGCTGTTGACGAAGGAAGTTCTTACACAGTTTTTGAACTGTTACAGCGGGTTTAACAAATGAGTCTTTTTTTAATTATTATTATTATTATTATTATTACTACTATCATTTATGATGCTGTTTGTAAATCTGTTGTGAACAATGCTTTATAAAAGACCATACCCTCTCATCCCCCAATATGTTGATGTATTATAATGTTTAACAATGAATTACCTACTGGGTATTTGTATGTGTGTGTGTGAGAGAGAGAGTGTGTGCGTGTTTGTGTGTTCGTTTGCGTGTTTGTTTGAACGGTTTCATTGTTGTAAATAACAGAAACCATACAGAAACATGACTGAAGACTGGTTGTTTGGTCATTAACTTCAATAAAAAGGTTTAAATGCAATGTTCCCTGTAAACTGCATCAGCCCCTTTTTATTAAAGACCTGATTTTAATGGTAGTTCTAATAATCCCTGAGTGAAACAAAATATTGTGTTAATATTCCTTTTCATAAAAATAAAGCAAATGGCGTATGGGATGGTGAAGGAATAAAGTGATAAGATGAAAATTTCTGATTGATCATTTTAAAACTGATGACCGCTATACTTTCATTTTTGTTATTTCAAAGGTTATGCTTCTTTTATTGACATCCATTGAGATTCTTTATTGATCATGTTTCTTACCGACAGAAGCCATTAGCTGTCATAGAAATGTTAATTGAGGAACAGGAAAAAGCGTGTGACGAGGTTATCTTTGAAGAAAAAAAAACTCGATTGACAAAAGCATAGTAATAGTAATTGTTATAAAGTGTTAAACTGAACCGTTGTAATAGATTGTTAGGCAAATTAATGCTGGTGAAACTGCAGGGCGTAACAGGCTACAGATTGCTCAAGGTACTCAGCACCTGTATTTGAGCTTACAGGTGTTGAGTAATGGCTGCTCATGGCTGGAGTTCATGGCTGGACTTAACGTAGTCCTGATTGGTGCAGATCAGCGCTAGATCCGCCAAAGCTCTGTAGCAAGTCTGTATTTCAGGTTGTGTTAAACTAATGATAGCCACAAGGCAATATATTCTTTAACACCACTCAAATATGTTATGCAAAAGAGTGAAAGTGTCACCTCTAGACTTTGACTTCTGACATCTACTCGTTTAATCAAGGCTAAGCGCAATGTCGAAATCAATGTCCCATGTAGGCGACGTCAGTATCAACCCTTCTTATCACAAGTGACATACAGGTAGTAGGCCTCATAGACATATATACATGTGTCTATGGTAGGCCTAGCCTACTGAGGAAGTCCTATGAAACTGACAACGCACGCGCAAGGGCTTTATATAGTTGGTGAAATTGTGGTGGTGAGCTCAGCGTTTCTGATTTTATGCCGAATCGTCAAGACTGGAGGTCAGGTGAGAACAGTCAGCTGATCGCCGTCTCAGCGGCAGGAGGTCTAGCCGGCGAAACAGACGGTCTTGGATGAATTGCTAAATTTCAGGAGTTAATTGCCACTCTGGAAGATAGCTTGAGTTAATCGAAGGACTTCTGTTTTGTTTGGATTCATTGCATTGGTGAGACACCTATTATGTTTTTACCCCCCACGAACCATGTTATCATAATAGGCTACTGTAAGTGGGCTTACATTTTGAAGTAGGCTATTTTATGATGAATTATTTAATTATTAATGACTTCCAAACAACTTTTTTACCGATGGGCTTTGTGGTGAATGAGTGGGCCAAGTTTAAGTTTAAAAGACAGACCAAGTATGCAACAGATGTGTTTTTTTCTACATATGTTTACGATGTTCACATAGTGGTGAAGAAAATGCTAAACTTTCCAGAGACGTGTGAGGGAGTGAATTCGACTGAACTAACGTGACGTGCTGATATGTGATGTACACGTGTGATATGTGACCAAACAATCTGACGCTTTTAAGATATAAAGGGCTACTAAACATATGTTTTGCAACTTCACCAGGATAATTGTTTTCCCCTAAAAAATTAAGCCGAGCTTATGTTGGCTAACCAAGTTTATCTGTCTTCCCTTGCAATGTACACTGAACAATTTCATTGGGTCAATCATTGTTAATGAACCGTTGGCGAATTGTAGCCTATGCACCTTTGTTTATGTCCTTACCACATCGATTATGTCCTGCCGGTATTGACCAACAGTAGCCAGTAGGAACACTCCGCCCCTTGGTGACGTATGGGGAAAATCATCCAATGACCGGTAAATATAAGGATGTTTACTTCCTTTCCCCCCCAACTTGTCTATGTGTAGGGAGACTGGTCCGAGTCCGACGATCCAAGAGCATAAAGAACATTTCCAGAAAGGTAAACGTCCCCCCGAATAACCCCTGTTCAATCATTGTGTTTGCAAATAATAGTATAATTTAAGCGTGCCTCCTTGTTTATGCGACACGAGGAAGGAAGGCTCTCTTGAAAACATATTTGCTTTGTTTACTTGTGTCGTTTGATGTGTCATGGAATGTTGAAGCGTTTTGTTGCCTTACTAATCAACCGATTTGTGTGTACTTCTTTCAGCAGCTATGGTGACTGATGGAGCTCTTTCACGGATTTCAGTCGGGGAATTTAACGACGGAAATTTCTCCACGTTATGCCCCAATGGATCTGTATGGGTTTGGGAAGGACTCGGAGAGTGCGCACAGGATTCCCGGGACATGGCCAGTGTTATTCTTGGGTTGCTGTCCATAGTGTGTTTTATGGTATCATCGCTCCCGTAAGTCTCCCATGTCTTCTTACCCATCTCTACGTCCTGTTTGCTCTTATCTACTCGTTTCTGAATTCTGGTACTTTCTCTTCCATTTTGCCGTTCTTAGGCAATACTACAGCTCATGTCGCACAGGAAATATGGACCAAGCTCTGTCCATTTGGTTCCTGTTGCTGTGGTTGTCAGGTGACACATGTAATCTGGTGGGATCTTTTCTTGCCAACCAACTGCCCTTGCAGGTATGTGTGTTTGTTACTCAGAAAGATTTGATCTCCGTGTGTTTAGTTATTCAGTGAAATTGAATTGAATCTGAAAGGCCATTGTATGTTTAGTCTGAAGCATGTTTGTTTCTATTCCTTAATGCAGACATACACTGCGGTTTACTATGCGCTGGCTGACCTCGTGATGCTCGGGATGTACTTTTACTACAAGGGAAGGAACAAGTCTAACACCAGTGAGTGTTTTCAGTAGTCTTAACCTTTGCTGGAAGATGTATAGGCCTACCCTACAATCTGACTGTAGTTTCAGTGCAGATGAGGAGCTGAACAGATACTTAAATTACATAGAATGAAGATAGCATTTTACCATCAGCAGCACATTTAATAGAATAACCATTATCAACTTTTCTTTGTTGGAAAACTTTTCTTTTCTTTCTTGGATACATAGACAATGGCACACTGAATGCAGTTGGTGTGCTTTGCCTGCTGGGAATGTCGAGTTTTGTGGGCCTTCCAGGGTCAAGTTTGGAAAAGCAGGTAGCACCTGTAGGGCATGGCAGCCGAACATTACTGTCAGTAACAGAGGAGGACTCAATGGTAAAGTAAACAAACTGTTTATTTAACACAAAGGTGTGCTTCAAGTTATTTCATAAATAGGTAATGGAAAATGACTTATTGTATCTGTCTTTCCAGGGCACGTCCTTCAGCACCCGGGTGATCATTGGCTTCACCATTGGCTCTGTGTCCTCCGTGATGTACCTGTGCTCTAGGCTGCCACAGATATACACTAATGTAAGTTGAACTTGAGCCAAATGCAATGTGTCCAATTCTACACCCAAAACCTCTGGGATAGGAGTTAGAGTGGTCCACCAAGGGTGTGCTAAAAGCCATAGCTGCTTGCTGTGTTGCAAGTGTCTCTCTGAAGGGTTGAGTTATGTGTATGGCACGTAGCTGTCTAACTAGTATACATCCATTACACTACCTCTCATTAGCCTCACTTCCAGGCTGGGTCAACAACAGTGGCAGTTTAACTTGAAGGATTAGGAAGGAGGTGAACTCTAATTAGCTTGCTTCTGTGTGCCATCAGTGAATGAAGAGTGAGGCATTAATGGATGTTCACGCGTGTTGTATTTAGTCTGTGGTATTTTACATGTCTTTTACAATAATGTTCGTTCTGAATTTGAACTCCAGGAAACTGAACATTAATTAATGTATGTTAATTTACATTCATGGAATGTCATCTTGTTCAGAACTGAACAGTCTTGCCATTCTAATTAGATAAGATTTAACTTTATTGTCATTGTGTGAAGTGCAGCTACAAAGGCTATGAAAGAAGTTAGCATCTAACCTGGAGAGTAAAAATACAGTATTATTTACAGATAAGTGCAGGGAAAGTAAGTACTGCAGCATAAGTGATTCCTATATCTTACAATATGTACAGTGATGGACAGTGGAGTTACAATATACAAACATTATATATGTAAATATTTTAGATTCATATGTACAGAGTACAAGTGGAGTTAGAGAATTGAGAGTGCAAATGTAAGGATGTATGCACAGCATGAACAGCATATGTACATTTGTTTAAGTATGCGTTTGTTTGAGTATAAAAAAAGCAGTTGCGATACCACGCTGAGATGCAGTTGGTGAGTATGCTCTCTATGGTACAGCGGTAGAGGTCCGCCAGTATCCTGGGACACAGCTTTCTTGAGACTCTGTAGGAAGTAAAGACGATGTTGCACTTGTTTGACCAGGATGGAGGAGTTTAGGGGCCAGGTGAGCTCCTCGGAGGTGTGAGGGCCGAGGAACTTGAAGCTTGACACACGTTCTACTAGAGCTCTGTTGATGTAAAAGGGGGTATATTCATGGAGCCAGCCTGAAGTCTCCTTGGTCTTCTAGGTGTTACGCACCAGGTTGTTGTCAGTACACCACCACACAGCCAGGTGCTGAACCTCATCCCTGTAGGCCATCTCATCGTCACCGCTGACCGGACCTACGACCGTGGTGTCATCTGCAAACTTGATTAATCGTGTTGGAGCCATAAACAGGAAAGCAGGGTGGTTTGCGAAGCAGGAGAGGTTGTACTAAATTCACAGACTGAGGTCTGATAGTCAGAGAGTCCAGAGACCAGTTGCATTTAGATGTGCTGATACCGACCCGGCTAAGCTTACAGATCAGCTTGGAAGGGATCGCAGCATTAAATGCTGAGCTCAAGTCAATGAACTGGGGTACAAATTGCGACTGTCCAGGTGGGTCAGAGCAGAGTGGAGTGCTGTGATGATGGCATCCTCCTGACCCGACCTGTTGACCTGTTGACCTGTTGTGGCGGTAGGGAAACTGGTCTGGGTCTGGTGTAGCAGGCAGACAGGATTTCAGTTGTGAAAGAACCAGTCTCTTGATAGGGGTGAGTGTGACAGGACTGAAGTCATTCAGGGCTGTAGCAGGGGAGTACTTGGAACTTGTACGGATAACTGCCTTGGCCAGGGACAGATTGAAAATGTCCCTAAAGATCCCGGGCACTGCTCTGCAGAGGCTTTAAGCAGACGGCCAGGTATTCCATCAGGGCCAGCTGCATTCATCCTGCTCAGGTTGGAGCAAACGTCTGAGGTGGAGAGTGTGAGAGGCTGCTCATCGGGTGGTAGATCTGCTTTGAGGAGGACCTCCTTATTTCCCTGGTCAAAGCGAGCGTAGAAGTAGTTGAGTTTGTGACGTCTGTGATTGTCTGTATGCCTTGCCGCATGCGCTGGGGTTCAAAGGAGTTGAAGAGCTCTTCAATCCGCTGTTTGAAACTGTGTTTAGCCTGTGAGATACCCCTCCTAAGGTTGACCCTGGCTGAGCTCCCAGATAATTGTAATGCTTGTGACACTCATTGCTAACACTGACAAGTGTAGCTTTGTTTCATTTTCACAAAATCTAACCTCTCCATTTGATTCGTTTGTATTCGGCAGTATAAGAGAAAGTCTACAGAGGGTGTGTCGTTCTTCCTGTTTGCATTGGTCATCGTGGGGAACACGACTTATGGCCTGAGTGTGCTGCTGAAGAACCCCGAACACGGACAAGGGGAGGTCAGCTACGTGATCCACCACCTGCCCTGGCTGATCGGCAGTCTGGGCACGCTCTGTCTGGATGTAATGGTATGCTTTTCAAGCCATCGGGCTGGTTCTTTTACAAAACATTACAAGGGAGACCGCGTCCTTAAGTGCAGTTTAATTAAATTCATAAAAATATTAATTTAAAAAATGCTTCTCCTAATTGAGCTAGTTCATCTGATCGAAGTAGTTTGTTGTGTGTACTACCTTATGTGTTTGTTTCAGACTGTGTAGGAACACATTTTCAGATCTTTCAGGTTCTGTCCTTTACTTGTCTTTGCACAGATATCTTTGCAGTTCATGACGTACAAATCCAAGTATCCAGTCTCCAGTGCTGAAACTGCACCTCTCCTTGCCAACTAAGGCCAACCCAACCGCCTGTGTGCTTGACCGTTAGACACCACATTTATTTTACTTTTTGCTTTTATTTTTTTAATCATATTTTAATTGTATTATTGTTTTATATTATCATCAGACCTGACTGGTGATATTTTAGGAGGAGTGTAGAACTTGTTTCTTGAGTGAAAAACATGAGTATATTACTTTTTATGCTCTTAATTGTTCTGATGTTAAAAAGGGACCTCTTAAAAAAATTGAATTCTTATGAATACAGAGAAACATTTGCACAAAGCCTTTTCTGATGACACTTGTTACAAAGGTTTCTTTTTTGTTGTTGAAGTATAAGCGAGTTTGCCCTCTGGTTTACTGCCTTACTGTTGTACTACTCACAGCATAGTTATGACTGGTCCAGATTTTCTCACTTACTTTTATATTTATTTCTGTCTTTGTTTAATCACAGTTTCCGATGACTTGTCAATGATGTGATGCCTTATTGGTACTGTAATTTTATGGATGTACTGTATAAATATCATTGTAAAGTTTTTCCAATGATCACAAATTGTTTACAGAATCGGTAGGAGTAGGGGAGGGTGAATAGCTTGTTGTCCTGTAATATATATATACACGCACCCAAGATTTGTCAGAAAACGTCGCACAGAACTGTCTACTAAACATGTTTTGAAACAAATATGCTGTTTACTGTGTTTAATCAAAATGTCATTTTCTTGGAATTTCTTTGATCGTATAGCAAAGGATTGATCTATCTCCTGGAATGAGCATTCCCTTAGATTTGGAAAGCCATGTCATGTCGAACTCCAATGTTCCACGTGAATATCCCTGGGATGCATGTTTGGTCACAAAAGCCCACAGTCTGCACTACTGTAGTCACATACCTGTCCACACAATCAGTGACTACATTTGAAAGTTGAAAGAGCTGTCTACCATAAACTAGAGGGATGTCAAGTAGCATTCCGATGCCAGTTCATTGCTAGGGGCTTTGCAAATGTGCCTAGTCAAGAACAGTTGGTAGTGTTGGGATATTCTGATGCCACATTGAGATGGTGGGCAGAATGTTGCTCAGTCATAATGACTCTTTATTGCCGGTTTTCTTCAAGGCATTCTGAGTACAGGATGTTATTATACCATTTAAACTATTTAGCCAAATACATCAAACTGATTACATACAGAAAGGTGGAGGTTCTTGCTGCTGTTACCCAAGGATAATAGGATTACATTTTTAATCTTTAAATTTCACGAACTCACCCTTGTGACCTGCAAACCCAATTACTGCTTATGCCTGTAAACAAGGCCCTGTCAACTTATTGCTGAGTAGACTGAATACCTGGCCTAGAAAGTACCAGGGGCCCTTCTTCTAGTCCATGCCCGGTGCCCAGAGTTATGCATTGCCACAGACTCGCGATACGGGCCGGCGCAGAGGCTAGAGGATGCCGTCCCAGGGTTAGTCCTGCCATTTGTCCTGGAGACTTCCAGGAAAGTGGAGGCGTGTTGCTCATTACGGGAGTTGTTCTCAGCAGTGTCCTGTTAGCCAAATGGAGAGCGGGGTCAAAACACTGACCTTGAGAATGTCCATTCCCCCCCACCACTCCACCCTACTCTACCCCTCTTGCCTCCCAAGTGAGGGATATGGAGGGCCCACCCAGAGAGAAAGGAGGTCAGAACTGCTATCGCTGTAAGGGGTCACGCAGATCAGCTCACTGTGTGTGTGTGTGTGTGTGTGTGTGTGTGTGTGTGTGCGCACGCTTGTAAATGTGCGCATGTGTCATATTTACAATGATTGTTGCAACTGTGTGTGTGGAAGAGAGTTCTAATTTGAGGGTAGCAAGAGTGTGTGTGTGTGTGTGTGTTTTGTGAGGATTAAACTGAGAGAAAAAGTAGATGTGTGTAGATTGAGTGCGTTGGGGTTGAATTCAGTGCCAATGGGAGGAGTAGGAGTGTGTGTCTGGTTAAGGGTATGGGGAGGTTGCTGAACTCTTCAGTGACAGCGGTGGCGTTAGGTGTCTTTGTGTTTTGGGGGATGTTTGGTTCTACTGAGCTTTGCACTGGCAAAACAACGAAAGTGGGAGGCTGTGTGTGTTCTTGTGTATATTGTTCCCGGGGGTTGAAAAGGCAGCAGTGTGTGTGTGTATGTGTGTTTGTGTGTGTGTGTGGGGGGGGGGGGGGGGTGACTGAGGAGTGTGCCTGTATCGTGGCACGACGTGGTTGTGAAACTCTGTGGAAATAAATATGTTTTCACTGTGGCGACAGGAAGAGCCAGCGATAGCGCACGACCATCCATCACTGAGATGAGCCCAGGCTGTTTATAAACACGCCACTGCTGGGAATGTCCTAATGAGATGACCCATTCACACACACACAACCCCCGTGTAGTCCTCACAGATTACACATTCATAACCCCACTGCCTGACGCTCGTACATGTTGCACCCACTACCTGTGGTGTCTCTCCTCTCAAAACCTGTAGAATGTAGAAGGAAACGTAGAACATACCATACTCCATCTTGTGTTGAGAATGGAGCTTATATTGCTGTGTGATGACATTTAACTTCCTGGGAAACTCCAACTGTCCTGGGGATGAGATCTGCACGCTGTACAGTAGTTCTGTATACAATCCACTCAGTTTGGGGTAAATTCCATGTCTCCAAACCTCTCTCTGTCGTAAACACGTCAAAGTGATTTGAGTTTGCAGATTTCTCACACAGACTGTGTTGGGCTGAAATCATTAACTGAGAGAGTCAAGGTGATGAGTGTGTGGTGGTCTTATCGCTGGTTTTTGGTGGAGAAAATACTTTTTATCCAATGGCTGCAAACAGAGCTGTTGGGAAAATATACTGAGAGATTTCAGATACAAGCATGAG